>NC_028641.1:13837227-13881108 GCF_001406875.1 Solanum pennellii | reverse complement strand
GGTCCTGCTAATCCCATTATCCAGGAGGGTCCTGCTAATAATGTTTTCAACAAACTAATAATACCAACGAAACATTGTGAATGCTATCTTCATTATTTGGAAGTTCCTTCAAGGAGAAATATAATAATAATAGTAATAAATAAAATAAATATTTCAACATTCAAGTAATTGCTATTTTGATATATATTAGCCAACTTTCATATAATATTCCACAAGTCTTTATTGTAGGGTTTCCATTTCGCTCGCTGCAGACTAGGTTGAACATCTAGGTTCCTCGAATCCTCAATCTTGAAACAACTTGTGTCCCTGCTTCAACAAATAAAATTTGTGAGTTTTAAAAGGTGGTGGTTGGTTTGTGGTTCCATCCTTCGACAAGGGCGGTTCAAACACTTATGACGCTTTGGTTGTTTCCAAAGGTCAATACTTCTTATTGATTGATAGTACTTTCATCCGAATTTGCTTACTTTGGGACCTAAATCCAATGTCTTTATCCCACAACACTCATTGTTTAGCCTTCATAGGATCAGAGAATTTTCGAATTCAACACTTGAAGACAGATTAACTTAGTAGCCTGATGCTTTGCCTAGTACTGATTAGAGACTTGGTAGCGAGTCTTGAAATTCCTTCATAGTTTTTTTTTTACAAAGACTCGACTCAAATACATACCAAAAAACTGACGAAAAAAGTATAAGAAAATTACGAACTATATGAGAATAAAAGAAAAGATTCGATGAAGACTCTTTTTTTTTGTAAGAAGAAGAAAGAAAAACTTATCTGAGTGTGGAGCCGAGTCTACTGATCATGCCATGCAATTTGAATTGATTTCCAGACTTGGCTATCCAATCTATTCATCAACCATTATTGATTATTCAATCTTGATGTGGAATCCCAACACTTAATGAAGCCATAAATAATTTGAACCCTTATAGACTTTGTGATATTCACGAAGGTCTTTGCCGCTAAAACTCTATCATGTTAATTGCTCCAGCTCACGTCCGCCTTATGGTGCATGTCAGAATTTTCACCAATAAGACTCTTTGATATTCAACTCCTTTTCGCCTTACGGTGCCCACATAGGGTTTTCACCAATAAGACTCTCTCATTTTTATTTCTTTCTACTCACACTTGTCTTATGGTGCCCATTCATAGAAGGATGAACCAATGTGAATGAGTGTAAGCTTCGTTGCCCGAACACGATTGGTGCTGACCACACTAGGTGCTACCGTGGTAGCAAGAGAGGCCAGGCGGTGACAATTGAGAGGTTGTCACTGAGCATTCCTAGTCACACGGGAAAAGAGGTCAAATGGCAAGGCAAGGCCATACGCTCTACCTACCCTTAATCAACTTATTATCGACATATCAAGGGTTGATGCAAAGACTTTTTTTTTTTAGATGATGGGGTTGATTTTGAGCTTTGAGATGAGACCAAATGAATAAACAAACGACTTTTGCCCCAGTATACTACAATATGAATTTTTGGATTTGTATTTGGTTGAACAGAACCCAATATTAGGGCTGCCTACGTATCTTGCCGAAACAAGAATCAGGTCAAACGTAGTTCAGGCAATTTGTTTTTTGTTTTTTTTTATTCTTTTTTTTTTGAAAAGTCAAGGAAACAGCATAACCAAGAGATCCCATTGAATCAACCCTTGAAATGTCGAGCCCAAACATATGGGTTACTAATGTAGAAACTCAATCATATGTAATATCTTTTCACAGCATCAGCATTGACGACCGTTTCTGTCACTTTGCCTTCTATATCTGCTAAGTAAAGAGCACCATTGGGTAATACCCTTTTAACAACGAATGGTCCTCTCCAATTTGGAGAACACTTGCCTTTGGTTTCGGCATGATGTGGCAAAATGCGTCCTCATGTTTAGCACAACTACCCAATAAAATATGGATGTTAGGCAAAGGAAAAACATCTTTTGGACTTGCCTTATTCAAATCACGATAATCAACACACATTCGAACTTTGCCGTCTTTCTGAGGGACGGGTATGATATTGGCTAACCAAGAAGGATTTTGAGAGACTTCAATGACTTTGGCCTCAAGTTGCTTTGTGATCTCCTCTTTAATTATTGCACTCATGTCGGTTTTGAGTTTTCTCAACTTCTGCTTTATCGGAGGAAAATTAGGATCAATTGGCAACTTACAACCATGTCAGTGCTTAATCCAGGCATGTTATCATAAGATGACGCAAAAACATCTTTGTAATCAAGCAGGGCCTGGATTATATCGTCCTTTTGATGTCGAACATGTACACTTATCTTAGTCTCCTTAATAATTTCCTGATCCCCCAAATTTATCGTCTCAGTTTCACTCATATTTGGATTTCGCTTATTTTCAAAATGATTGAAATCCTTCTTTACTTCCTCAAATACTCTGTCTTCATCATATTCGATTTCTTGACTTATTATTTCAATATTAGGTCGAAGATTAGATTGGATATTAAGATCTGGCGAAAAATTCTGCATGCATGTCATATCACTAGAATCGGCATAGAAAGAACTGTATAAAAGAAAACAAACAAATATATTAAACTGAAATAAAGATGCAATTACATCCTATTGAAAAGGGAAATAGAATGTTTGAAGTAAAACGACAAGATAGAATCCGAATTACAATCCTTGAATGAATCGGACGACAAAAGAAAAAACAAGACAGACTACCAAGACTCGTCTTTAACGGGGAGAGGGGTGGCCTCCCAATTGTTTAGATTGACATCAGGACCAATGAATTGCACATCTCTGTCGCTAGTGCCTTCTCCGAGTTCCACCATATCAACCTCGACAAATAAATCTTGAAAATAGTTGATCATTTCTTCGCTAACTTTCATCACTGGCTCTGGAAAAGATGATTGATAAGATTCTGTTGCGCGGGCTTTGATGAAAGATTTGTAGATTGGTTGTATAGGCTTGGTAAGTGACCATACATCTCTCTTATGCTTCTTTGCCTTCATTTTGTCCTCGATTCTAGGTTGGTAGCCTAAGCCAAAAGTACCGATGCTCTTTCGTAGACTCACAGGATAAGCTCTTCCTTGCAAGAAGATTCCTAAGTCTTTACCCAGCCCAAACCCGTGTTTCAGCAATTCATTCACCACCATTACAGACGCGATGGGCATATTTGGTTTTGAAATGACACTCCCCTCGGGGACATGCTCAATAACCACTACCTCAGAAGCTTGATAAAGTAGTGCCTCATTCTCATTATCCGCCTTGATAAAGGGGAAGGAAGAGTCTTTGTAGATTGACAAACCCCCCTCACCATGAACAATTACCTCTTGTCGGTCGTATTCAAACTTAATCATTTGATGCAACGTTGAGGGGGCTGCTCCAGCCCTATGCACCCATGGCCTCCCCAACAATAGATTGTAGGACGCGTTGATATCCAACACTTGAAAATTCACAGCGAAATCCACAGGACCTATGGTTAGTACGAGCTTTATTTCACCAATAACATCTGTTTTTGACCCATCAAAAGCTCTAACACATACATTGTTGGGTCGGACCCTTTCAGCACTAACATTCAATTTCTGTAGAGTTGATAAAGGACAAATATTTGCTCCAGATCCTCCATCAATAGAACATATGAAAACTCACACTTTACAGTGATATGTAGGCCTTGGTTATGTCCTGTACCTTCTTTGGGTAGTTCATCATCTGAAAAAGTGATGCGGTTTACCTCAAATATTCTCCCAGCAATCTTTTGTAACTGACTCACTGTAACTTTACTAGGAACATGTGCTTCATTCAAAATTTTCATTACAGCCTTACGATGTTCATCAGAATGTATTAGCAAAGACAACAAAGATATTTGGGCTGGAGTTTTTCTTAATTGTTCCACCACGGAGTAGTCTGATAGTTTCATCTTCCTTAGGAATTCCTCTGCCTCTCCTTCAGTGACCGAACTCTTTATTTGTGTTTGGTCATTTCTAGTTTTCCTTAATTCCATCGGGACATAACATCTTCCTGAACGGGTTATTCCTCCTACTCCATCTATTTCTTCATCAATTTCTTTTCCCTTGTATGTCACGACAGTAGGCTCATAACTCCAAGGAACAGCTTTGGGGTTAGTCATTGGGAGCTGGGATACTGGCCTGATAATCACAAGAGGAACATGGGCCCCTTGTACGATCAAGATAGGCTTGTTTGGCCTTTTTGGAACAAACGACTTTGCCTTACTCGGACTTTCCCAAACATCTTCAAGGGCTCCTTTCACAGTTAAGATGGGTGTGTTTGATGGACTCAACTTTTCTAACTCATTTTCCGCCCCTAAAGGCATCATTTTTGTTAAATCAACAACATTTGCTGACTTCTTAATGCCAGTTCCAACCCTAAGGATTGGCTTATACGGAGATGCAAACTCTTCATGACCCTTCATCATTTCCAACATGTTTGTTTCAGTATGCCTCGGCAATGGATTTTGATTGATGTTGGGTCCACTCGAACTTTCAACTATAATTCGGTTAGAATCGATCAAATCCTGAATGGCCCTTTTCAAATACCAACATCTCTCTATGTTGTGCCCTGCGGCATTAGAACAATATGCGCAATGTTGAGAATAATCCAAATTTCTCGGGGGAGGATTCGACATCTTTCTCTCAATAGGACTCAAAACATTCAACGTCCTTAATTTGTGGAACAAGCTAGCATACGACTCCCCAATAGGAGTGAACTCATCTTTAACGCCATTTCCCTTTTTGTATTGTGGTCTAGGACGGAAAGGAATTCTAGCAGTATTTTGATGAACTTGTGGGGGTGGTGGATGATTTTGTGGAGTTGGTGCACGCCGCTGTGGATAAGAAGGGGGTGCAATTGGTTGTGCATTAAAAACATGATATGGAGTGTATGGGACAGAATATTGTGGAGCTTGGGAAGGAAAATAGTGTTGTGAGAAATTACCTTGGACATGAGTCCTAGGCGCTGATACAATAGTGGCCACATCCTCCCTTCTCTTCTTCCCTCCAATATTTCCAGAACCATTTTGAAGCACTTGTGTTGTGGCTTTTAAGGCAGCTTGACTTACAATCTTTCCAGACTTGATGCCATTTTCCACCATTTCCCCTACCTTAATAACTTCAGCGAATGTCTTCCCTACGGCAGAAAGCAGATAGTGAAAGTAATCAGGTTCTTGCGCCTGGAGAAAAACGTCAATCATCTCTGACTCCTTCATCGGTGGTTTAACCCTAGCAGCTTGTTCCCTCCATCTGATAGCATATTCACGAAAATTTTCCGTGGTCTTTTTCCTCATGTTGGCTAACGAGGAGCGATCTGGAACAATGTCAATATTATATTGGAATTGCTGTACAAAACATCGAGCCAAATCATCCCATGTGTGCCAGTTGGTGATATCCTGATCTATGAACCATTCAGATGCAATCCCTACTAAGCTTTCCCCAAAATAGGCCATAAGTAACTCTTCTTTGCCCTCTGCACCCCTCAATTGGTTGCAATATCTCTTTAGATGAGCTATGGGGTCTCCGTGACCATCATATTTTTCAAACTTTGGAGTTTTAAAACCAGCAGGTAAATGGACGTGAGGAAACATACACAAGTCACTGAACGAGATGCCTTTGTGGCCTCCTAGTCCTTGCATATCTCTTATACTCTGTTCCAAACTCTTCATTTTCTTATTCATTTCTTCATGTTCCTCATTTTTTACCATCCTCTCAATTTCGACAGGGGAACTATATTGATGAATGTGGGGATGAGAGCTTGGAATTTTAATGGCCTCTTCAAGAGTGTAACTCTGATCACGCCGAACTTTGGGCGGAGGATCGCTGTTGGATTTGGGCACCATCGTTGGCTGCGGGATGCTGTTAGTCGGGGCAGTTGACACAAAGAGTGGGTTACTTATCACAGGCGTATTCGAAGGGCGCCCCATAGAAGTTCCAGCGACATTGAATGTGTTAGCATAGGGGCTGAATCCAGGGGGATATATCGGATCGCTTGTCGACACCTGGATAGGGTGAGACATATTTGTATTAAAATACTCTCGGATTGAAGATGGTGGAGGTTGTCCACTCATCCAAGCCTCGTACATATCTGCCATTTGTTGTCTTAACACCCTTATCTCTTCTGTTGTCCCTGTTTCATGTGAAGTCATCTGGTTTTGGATCTCCTCATCATTGTCCGATTCATTTCCGTCTTTGGGGGCCATTTTCTGTTTCCCTTTCGATCTTGTGTTGTAAGGATGTGATGCCAGTTTAACCACAAACCAACTACCTTTAAGCTAGTATGTCTCTCTCTCTTTCTCTCTCTATTCCTCTCTCTCTCTCTCTCTCTGAATGGAGTAACAAACCGATTAGTGTTTAAGAAATTATGCACATTGTATCCACATACATACTTCTAATATGGAGGACCTTATGTTTCATCCCGGCTTACCTAGGCATTCTTCTCTTCATTAATTTTTAATATTTTATTATTATTATTTATTTATTTACTTATTTATTTATTTATTATTATTTATTTATTTTAAAAAATGGTTATTAAAGGAAGAAGGAGAAAAATATATATATATATATTAATAGCCCTTAAGATTTTTCCAAAATCAAAAATATTAGTATATTCGATTGTATTTTATTTTTGTTGATAAAATTTTCAATCTCTTTTTTTTTATATATAAAAAAAAAGCTTTGATGGTAATGATAGATTTTTCTATTTGTAAAAGAAATATGAATTTTGATAGAAAAACTGTGTTTAATAAAAGGATTACGTCAAAACTTCAATTTGGTATTTTTCGTTATAATTAATTTTTCATTATAATTCATTCATCTAAAGCCGATCAATATTTGTATAGTCTTCCCAATAATGCAACAAGTAACACAAATAATGTACATGATAGTCTCAAGTAGGGATACTTCTCCTAGACAGGCTCGACCCTTGTGTCGAGCTCCCCATTAATTCAACATTATGCATGATGCAGATAAATCGAATCCTATTAGGGATAGTCATTGTTGAGGCTTGTTTTACTAGGTAAACAACCTAATAGACAAGGTGTCTAGACTGGCCATAAAACGAGCGGCCTACTCGAGTCGAGAAGGGACAGCTTACCAGTAGCAGGGCTTTCTGGCCTCACTGTTAGTCCTTCCCATCCTAAGACATGTGTTACTATAGAATCCTTCCCAGGAGCGTTGCCGCATCTTTGGTATCTCATGGCTCGGGAGCGTAATCGCATCTCCGAATAAAGTATCTCAGAAGACTCAGATGGATGCGCGAGGAAAGATAGTTATATTATAATTCACATATTATCAAAAGGGTAAATAAGCAAGCAAATAACATATTATGCCATTAAACATAATATTCACAAATCGATAAGTACGTAAATACATAATAAAGTCATGTAGAAATCCATGTTTACAAGCTCGAATTCTAGTCCCCAGCGGAGACGCCAGAGATGTCACACCCCTTTTTCGCGCAGCGGCGTAAGGGTTTTTCCAATTTAAGTGACGTTATTAATTAGCGGATTATTTTAGCTTTTTCAGAGTCGCCACTTGGAATTGAGTTACGGTGTTCCAAGTCACCTTTTATTTAATCCCTAATCAAAAGGAAATGACTCTTTGTTTGGTCTGCGAACCAGTTCGGGTAAGGAATTCTATTGACCGAGGGGAAGGTGTTAGGCATCCCTCGAGTCCCGTGGTTCTAGCACAGTCACTTTATGGACTTCCATGACTTAAACTAATTTTTGAATATTATGTTATTAAGACAACTGTATTTACCCTCATTCTTTGATTTATATTAACATATTTAAAACTGCAGTATTTTATAAACATGTGAAGTTTTTACACATTTTTATTAATTATTTATTTTTTTATTTTTTTGTGCTTTCAACATTTGCCTGCTTCTTAATTTCTCTCTTTTATTATTTTTTTTTATTTGTTTTTTTTTACACTGATTTTCTTCTTTTTCTTTTCTTATCCTTTTTAATAGTTTTGTTTTTTTTATGATAATAATAAGATATTTTATATATTTTTAACACTATACTTTTTGTATCTTTTCATTTTTAAAGTATTTATTATTTTGTTTTATTTTACTTTTTTGTGTACATTTTTTACATTCTTTTTATTATATATATATATATATTTTTTTTATTATTATTATTCTTTTTCTAATTCGAACATTCCTTCTTCACTACCTTTCTTTTCTTTTCTTATTTTTACCATCTTTCTCTTTTTGGTCATCAATAAATATATATATGTAGGTAGGTAATGTTTACATTGTTTTTGTTTTATTTTTCATTTCTTATTACTTGAAAGAAAAAAATACTAAGCATATTATAACAATTCAATAATCATTTTTTTTATATAATATTCAATAGTCTTCTTTAGATGATTATTAACATTAGCATTAAATAAATTGCGAATCAACTCTATCCCACAAATTTTCTCATTCAATATTATCATAAATTATTTTACTAATCTAGTATATTTAGGCACAAACAAAGAGATTAGGTTTTAAACAATTAAATTTATATTCACAATAAAGTATGCATACTAAAATTATAAGGGGAAATAAATAAACAAATAAATAAATATGAGGCGTACTGTCGGAATTAACTTTACAGATTATATGGAACATACAATCATTTAAATAATTTTCTCATGCTTCAATTTAACAAATACATAAAAATAAGTTTTTTTTTAAAAGAAATAAATATTAATTACTATGATTAAATAGGAGCAAGAACGATTTCACCAGATACTAGCCATAAAGATTAAAATACGATACTATACATAATTTGTTCTAATTTTAACAATATACACATATTTACCGTATTTCAATATTATAATGAAAAGGTTGAACCAACCTAGAACTTGATTAAATTCATAACATGAAAAATAAATACCACATAATCATGAATATAATATTATAAATGAATATTGAATAATACCTTTTGCGAAAATCAAATTCAAGGAAATGATATAATCCTAAGGAGGAACCACGAACTTGAAACCACGAAAGTGAACCTCAAAACTCAATCTTTGTTTGTGATTTTTTAAAAAAAAAGTAAAAAGATGAGAATAATAATTTTTACGTATGTGTTGCCTTCTTTTTCTTGATTTTTTTCCTCCCTTTCGTTCTTTTTTTTTTTACCTCTCTGATGTTTTTTTTTCTCGTGTCCTTTTTTCTCTTCCTTTCTGATCTTTTTTTTTTTAATAGTGCAGGTGTGCAATGTGTACGCGGGGGGAATGGGGAGTGGGGAGTGGGAATCGTGGGTTTGTGTGTGTGTTTTGATTTTATTTTATTTTAAATATTAAATATATATATATATAAAATGATAATTATATAATTATTAATTGCTTTGAGTAAATAAATAAATAAAGCTAAGTGGATAATTAAAACAAAAAAGACATAATTAAGAAATATTAGTTTATTTAAATAATATATGTAATATATATATATATATATATATATATATACATTATTATTATTATTATTATTTTTTATTTTTTATTTTTTAACAATCAAAATAAACTTATCTGATAAAAATTATATTTATGTTGTTTATTCTTATATCTTTTAAATAAACTTAATGACAATAATAAAATATATTTAATTTAGATTGATAAAATTATTTATGCTCTAAATATTGGCGTTAAACTTAAATTCGATCAAAAATTACGTGTCTACAATAAGCTATATTGTGCTTATTATATTAAAGTACTTATGAAATTTTACTAAAAGACATGATGCATGATTTTCAAAGTAACATGTCCCTTTTAAATACATTTTTTTGCATAGTTGTCATACTTAGGCATTCTTGTACTAACACCATTCTTCTCTACCTTTTTACACAAAGTGTAGGTTATGGATGCTTATGGATGTCTTTAAAGTGAAGAGCTTGATAGATATTTCCCAAGCTCAAGGAAAGGAGTCCTTATGATTCAAGGATTTCTTATGTCACGATATTCTTAAAGTTATGTAATAGCTTAGTTAATATTTTATGTTATAATGATAAGGGTCGTGTCCCTATTTTATTCTATGATGTTGAGTATAAATGGCAAAAGAGACTTAGAGTCTAAATATGTATTATGACTTATTATGTATGAAGTGATTTTCCTAGCATATGATGTGCTATGAAAAGTTATAAAAAAATTTCTAAGTTTACTATGACAATGCGATGAATGACAACTATGGGCTTGTATAAGACCTCCGAGAGGTCAAGTACGCCATATTACTTCTAGGGAGTGCTCCCTAGTCGTGCCCGAACTAGAGTTTTTCTTGTGTCTCATGAGTTAATTTTGTATTATAATGGTTTTACAATGATGTCCTTAGGCATCGTATAAAGTTTGGTGATGTTTGGAGGTCAAACATCCTTGACGTTCGAAAGGTGTGCTTTGAAAAGTACTTGTGTGTCTTAGCATGTTTTAGCAAGTTTTTACGTGTTTGTTATAGTTGAAGTTGATGTGGGATTATCCTAAGACCTAGATGACCATGTTTGAGGGTTCAACGTCCGGGTACGACTCCACCTAGGACCCACGAAGGGCTGTAGAAGATGACCACGTCTCTTTGGCAGATGCTGCCAAGAAGTAACCAATAACGGCCACAACAGACGGACCATTGGTCAAACGACGGCCCTTCGACGTCCTGCAAGGTCTTTAAGGACTGCACAAAAGGTAGGGTCAGACCCAAACGATGGACCCCATCTAAGGGTCGTAGTCTGGACTATGATTCGTTGTTTGTGGGGCGTAGGCGGTGCCTGCAAAGCTGCTAAAAATCTGGCAAGGTGTGGGGTATTAGGTAAATTCACCCCAAGTCTTTTATGAACCATGGATGATTATGTTAGGGTCTTTTAGGTATATTAAGAGGGTACAAACACTAAGATCTAATTTAGACTTCATTTGCAAAAACCCAAAACCCCTCCCTCAAGAAAGACTCTCTCAAAACCCCATAGAAGCTTGGACTCAAGAAAAGGCTTGGAGGGCTGGTTGTGGTCGTGTTATTCATCGAAAATTAGTGGGTTTATTATCATTGAGGTATGGTAGTCATCCTTGAACTTCCTTTCATTCAAGGAGCCACTTCAAAAAGATTTCTAAAAGGGTTTCAAACTTCAAACTTCTTTATTCCTTGACTCTAAGTATGGGTCCTTGTATGAAAACGTTTTAATGATTAAAATGAGTTGTTCTTAGTGTTTAATGATGATTTTAATGTCAAAACCCCAATGAAAACATGTTTATACTATTTATCAACTTCTAGCTTATGAAATGAGTTTAATAAGTATGATTAGAGAATGTTAGAAATATGACTTGTTTATGGTTATATTGTGTTTTAGCTACTGCCCTAAGGGCTATTTTATGATGAATTGTTGGATAACTTATAAAATAGGTGGTGAGATCTCGGATGAATGTTAAGTTGGTTATATTGTTTAATTCTTATTGTGAATTGTTATTGAGTGGTATGGTCCACCTTTGGTGGTAGTGTTTACTTGAAGTATATGATTATGAACTTACATGTGTATTGTGAGTATGGCCATGAAAGCTTGATATCTGAAGTAATATGATAATGATGATATTCTTGTTGATGTGTTTCATAAAGCTTGTTAGGTATGATTCTTAGAGACTATGCCTAAGTGAAGTACATGTTCATGTGAAGTGTGCTAGAGATCATGTTTTTAAGTGAATTTTATGTTTATGTGAAGTATGCTAATGTGTGTAATGTGATGAATGAAAATGTAAGAATTTTTAGAAGTTAATGTCATGAAAATGGTGATTATGTGAAAGGTGTTCTCACATGTACACACACTCACACTTTGAATGGATTAATGAAGCTAACGAATGTGAAAAGGTGAGTTTTTAGGTGAACACTCATTGGGAGTTGAGATGAAGTTTTTAGTAACAACCTCACTACTCCAACAGCTTTCTAAGATATGTTGGAGATTGAATACCCTTCGTGAGTTGAGATGTGTTCAAAAGTAACCTCTAGGGATAAGTACTCTTCATGATTTGAGATGTGGTGCTAACTAGTTATCCATTAACCTATAGTTAATGAATGTTTAAGACTCCGTGGGGGAGTTATTCTTAGCACCGAGAGTATATGAAGAAGAGGTGGTTATACGTTGTGAGTAGAGATGTTGTACCTAATGTACCTTTTGAGATGAGTACTCTCGTGAGTAGAGAGTGAGTTACTTAGAAGCAATTTCCTTATCCCTAAACTATGCGCCCGCATAGGTGTAGCTATTGGAGATTTCCATGTAAAGGCTAAAAGAACGACCATACCCTAGGCAAGTGGGGGATCCCTCATCCGATAGGGTATAATATCTGGATTCCATGACTCGCTCTCATAGTCTATGTCGGTTAAAGTCATCAACCACAAATGTAATGAATTAAGTCTCCTAAAGAGTGTACTACTTAGGGTAGGTGGTGGCATGGGATGATATTTATCCATTGCACAAGTAGACACTTGAAAGGGGAGTCTTGGTGTGTCTTTTATATGTATTTTATGAATGCCTTATTATGTAATGAAAGTGAAGTTATTTGATCTAATGTCTAATGTTAAGGAAGCATGTTAAAGTTAGGTCTTGTATAATGAAGTTTATGAATGATGAATGTGGTGTACCTAAAATCATGGAATCCTCAAGGAGCACAAAGTAGGAGTAGTAGTATGGGATGTTATTCTCACATTGCACTTTGTGTAACTTGCAAGTTCACTTGAGGAAGGGCACCTAGGTGAAATTCTAATGCAAGTACGTTCCTGTAATGTCTAGTTAAGGTGTGGACTTGTTACCTCGACGAAGTAAGCCTATAATGGGTAGTCTTGAGGGTCACTTGGGTGTGTATTGAAGGAATTGTATGGGAGATTCCTTCATGTCTTACCTTAGTAAATCTTAGGATAATCTTGGTTAGGGAAACTTCAAAGGAATGAATTCACTGTGAGTTGGCTTGAAATGAGTTCACTATATGTTTCTTGAGTTCAATATAAAGTGACTTTTTCTATTAAAATCTTGAAAATCCTTTCCTATGTACTAAACAATGACTTGTATGTTATTTTACTTCTAGATTCATGAAGGTTTTACTTAATTTGAATGAAAGCTTATTCCTATTAAAACGTTCCTTTTTGCATGTTTTTGCATAGTACATTGTTTGTACTAACCCCATACTTTTCTATACTCTATAAGTATAGGATGGAGGCAAGCTGAAGACTAGATGACAAGCTTGGGAATCGACTCTCTCTAGACTAAGTATGTCCTCATATATCCGAGGGCATAGTCCTATTTCTTTAGTTTTTTCTTCGATTTCCCACCCGGTGTTCGGATCCCACATTGGAGCTCCGACTAAATCCGGATAGCGCATTGCAGGGCCCATTTGGGGGTGGCGCTCCCAACAGAATTTTCTCCATACCCAGGGCTCGAACCCGAGACCTCTGGTTAAGGGTGAAGCACTCCCACCAGTGCATTACAATCCATGTTGGTCTTTAGTTACTACTATTAAGACTTATATGTATTTTCATTCAATATAAAGGGTCGTGTCCCTAAGATATTTAAGTTGTTTCTTTAAGATGGCTTGTGACGAGGAGACCTTTTCATGTCTTATGTAATGAATGATATCAAATGGCTAGTACAAGACCTCTAAAAGGTCAAGTACGCCATTGTCCGACCTAAAGGTTAACCTAACTTCTAAGGGGTACTTTCGGGTCATGACAGTTAAACTCAATAAAGTAGATTTGAGAAATCTAAAAAAAGGGGCTAGGGTTTGAAGGAGAAAGAAATAAATTTTGTGAGCAAAATGGAGTTGGGAAGGTAGACAAATTAAACTAATTAAATTTTTTAAGAATTTTCCGTTGCATTAAGGACATTTTTGCCGCATTTCTATAACAATAAGGGCGTACATAAATGAACCAAAGTATAAACAAAACGCATTTTTTAAATGTTTTCGCATAGTATAAGGGCGTTTTTTATCCTTTTCCCTTAAAATATAATATTTTAATGAGTTTAGCTAATTCTTAAAAGGTCACTCAACTTAGATATTGGTATCAATAAAATTATTTAACTAGATTTAACATTAAAACAAGTATGGCATAGTAAAATTAGAACTATTACTCTACTACCTTCTCCTTGTTGTTCTATTTCTTATTGATTCATCATCATAGAGCAGTTTCATTGACTTACATAAGAATGGTGTCAATGGTTCAATGCATGATGATTGTAACATGGTAATGTGGAGAATAGAAGCAATCATTAATCAAACAACAAGAATGGGCAAATTAGAGCAAAAGGTAGCTATCAAAATGGCAGTTGATGACTTCTATGTTAAATTGATATTCGATGTTTCTGTCAATACGGATTCAATATACATATTATATTTTTTTATTTTAATTTATATGATATAAATGGAATTTGAAGAATCAACCAATTTTTATATGTTTTTTAGAAAGATATTCGAAGTTACAATTAATATGTGTGATTTATAGTACTTTATACGTTATTTTTTTAATAATATATATTACTCCTGTTTCTATTCACATGAATAATTATAAATATCCTCAGTTGTTAATTTATTTTGTATTCTAGAAATTTTGACGTTATTTTCAAATAGTATGTTACTTCTTCTATTTCTATTAGTCAATCAAATTTCTTATATGAATTAAAAATATTTTTAGTTGCTTATTGTGATTTATAGTATCTTTTATATAACATTTGATATTACATGAATAATTATAAATATTCTCAGTTGTATTATTGTGAATTCTAGAAATTTTGACGTTATTTTCAAATAGTATAATACTTCTTCTATTTCTATTAGATAATCAAATTTCTTCTATGAATTAAAAATATTTTTAGTTGCTTATTGTGATTTATAGTATCTTTTATATAACTTTTGATAATAATAATAATAATAATAATAATAATAATAATAATAATAATAATAATATATTTTTAGTATTTCATCTTTTCACATTCATAATAACAATAATAATAATATATTATTACGATATTACTATTATTATTTCATCTTTTCACATTCATATGACAATGATAAAATTTCAGGAGTCAACAAAATTAAAATTAAATATCCTAAAAAGTTGTACCTCTACTATATATTATGTAGCTAAAATATTGTAACATTCCAGACAAATGTACTTGTCTAGTGAAGGGTCTATTAGGTTTTAAGAATATGTATTGGGGTACATAGGCATCCCAATGCCCAATATTGAGTAATATTGGGCATGTTAGAGAATATTGGCTTAAGGGTGTTAGCCAATTTCTATGTATTAAGATATACTTTGATGTTCAATGCTCCAATCCAAGCTTGTTTAGGAATTGTACCTGCAATGAAGACCCTAAGCTAATAAAATTTTCATTTATTAGATCCCACATATTAGGTACGAGGCGTCCAAGTGTCAATCCTAGGTACCATAGCACATGATCATTTAAAATGATTATGTAGATTAAGGGGTGCCCAAGGACATAGTGAGGGTCCTTGGACAAGAAATGCGCAGCAACACATGTTCAATACATGTGCAAGAGACCAAGCGATCAAGCCCTAACCGAATTCGGTTAGGGCGGCTAGGGGGCAGGCACGCGCACGGGTAAAGCCATGTGGGGCCTAGCTTCCTAACCAAATCTAGGCTCTAACTAACTTACCTAACTAGCTAACTAACCTAGGACTAACTAAAATAAACTAACTAGTGTACCCAAAATCCAAAAATCTAACCGGATGACACTAGCCGGGTAACTAACTAAAGAAACATCCTAGTACCTATGCTAGGATGGTCCAAAGAGGTTGGTTATGGTCCTAGTGACTTAGTTAAATTAGTAACTTAATTAATTAATTAAAAATTCATGGTCAAGCCGAGACACCTTAGAAAATTTTTAGATTTGGCTAAGTCAAATGCTCTTGTATTTTTAGTCAATTTAGGAGGGGCATTTTGGTAATTAGCTAATTGATTATTTAATTAAGTTAATTATCCTATGTTGAATTAGTCGATATTGAGTTTCTAACACTTAGACTAACGTTTAACTAAGTAAGAAACCTCACGACTCAAAAACAGTAACAAACGTAACAAAAACAGTGAACAATTCTCCTTAGGCGATTTCAAGACAGTTCTTCAAGATTTTTCGTGCAAAGTACGGGATGATCTTCGTAGATTCAATTCTAGAGTAAGGTATGGGTTTTCTCTCTTGGATTCCTTTCCCCAGGAGGCTTTTCAAACATTTTGAATTCAAGAAAACAGAAACTAGGGTTTCCCAATGAAATTGTCGAATGTTCATCTCCCTAGTTCTCCATATTTCTGATTCTAGTAGTATGTATAATGAAAATCTCGAGCATGTTGTTGGTATGTGGTGCTAAATGATCATTATGTGTAGGTTTCTATGATTTGATAATGTCGAATGGACCAATAGATTAGATTTGTATGATTAGAGTATCATTTACATGAGATAAGAATGTTGTAATGCCCATTTGTGTTTGAGAAGATGAAATTGTTAAAAGTTGGCTTGCTTCTAATGATTAGATTATTGTAGCATATACATGAAGTTAACTGACTTGGCTAATGATATTCTCATGACCAGCGTTTAGTGAAAGTTTGATTTATGCCAATAAATTGGCTTACAATATTATTTCAAAAATATGTAATAGAATCAGTCATTGACAAAGTCACACCAAACTTATATATCCAATGTAAATTATGATGTACTTGTAAGGCCAAATACATGTTAAAGAATGACTTAACAAGTTGTAACTCAATGAACTCATAGCCCAGGGTATGGCAATGATTGGAAAAGTCCCAACATACCCTACATAAATGAACTTGTGAACATAGTAGCACATTGAATAAGTCCTTACAACTTTCATAAAGAATGGTACAAGACCACCAAATAATGTTGAACAAGATAAGGTGAGTAATGAAATAACATAAAAGCTTATGAGTCATGAAATTGACCTAGAATGGAGTGTTAAAGGAAGTGTTAAAGATACTCACATAAGAGGGTGTTAGAAATCGCGGGACAAGTATCATTCACATCATAATGATAATGTAAGATTCAAGTTCACATTCATCAAGTAAAGAAAGGTATGAGAAGTCATCCATTGAGCTAAGCATACCTCATACTAGAAGCAGTGATCTTGTGCAAGCACATGTAAGCCTCATGAGATGAGACTACCACCAAGGTGTATAAGGGTCTCCAAAATCTCCTAGTCTTTGAACTATGTTGCCAGCATAGGTTCCTAGCTAGTGGATCCACCTAAGAAAGCTAGCGTGTGAACCACCTCTTTTCAGTGTGGGAAAGACACTGGATTTCATTTTAGCTCACATGATCTATGTCGGTTAAATGCTAGTATTCGGTTTCACTTTAGCCAGTAAACCACCTCTTTTCAGTATGGGAAAGACACTGAATTTCACGTCAGCTCACATGATCTATGTCAGTTTAGTGCTAAAGATTTCTTAAAGAAAGTAAGAAATAAAGAAATAAAGAAAAGTATGTTCAAAGTGAACATGAGATCAAAGAAGAAGATATGTAAGTTCAAAGTGAACTAAATAAGCAAAAGCATAAGTAAATCAAATCACCAGTGTTTGATAAGAGAAGTTTTAACAGTTATTGGCTTATGCCAATAAAGGGAGCAAAACATAATGGCTAATCAATGCCCCATAATCTTTATATCATGCAAATGATCAAATAATGGGCATAGCCAATAATCTTTATATTATGCAAATGATCAAATAATGGGCATAGTCAATAATCTTTTTATCATGCAATGATCAAATAATGGGCATAGCCAATAATCTTTATATTATACAATGAACAAATAATGGGCATAGCCAATAATCTTTATATTATGCAAAAAAAAAAATAATGGGCATAGCTAATAAAGATTGGCTTATAAATAGTCATGTCAATTTAACAAGAATGGAAAGAATAACTTGTGAGTAGGGAAGTCAAATCATTTTCTTAGTCTTTTGGGTTACTTACTTGATTCATTGTAGGAATGGGACTACAATGAATCATTGCACTCGTAAGTAAACATAGGATCAAAGGAGATCATTTAACTACACAACAAAAAGAAGAAAAGACTGAAAAATAATATAAGTTTGGGAAAAGGAGCTCTCGACTTAAAGGGGGAGCAAAAATATAAATTTTTGCTTGAGTTGTTCTAAAATTATGTTCATGATTCCAAGGTCTTATGTTCATATAGAAAATGAGTTGTGTATTTTAAATGCATGAAAATATGTCATATTAATAGCATGATTCATAAATAACGAATTAGGAAAGTAAAACGATTTCACTTTCCAAAAATGGCATGTTGCTATAGGAAGAGCTTTCCTTGATCATGCATAGTCCTTATGTGTTTATGTGCATACACCCTTACTTAGTACAAGTGTGTACTAACCCATATACTATTACTATTTTTATAGGCGCAGGTCCTTGAAGAAGATTTAGATTCGCTTGAAGCTGTTTGGATTAGTACCTCCAGACTTTGGTAGGTCCTCTTGAGTTCGAGGATACCTACGCTTATATTCTAGTTAGTAGATTAGACATAAATAGTGAATGTTGTCCCTAGCGTTTCCTTTCAAATATTTGGTCAAGCTTTTATATTAAGGCCGGTTTGGCAACTATTAATAAATTACTAATTCTTCGTTTCATTTGTTCAATCTATTAATAGATGGTTGTTTACGTTGAGCTATTAGTATATCACTCTTATGGAAAAATTATATGAAGTCTAAGTACACTTCAGTAAAGTAAAATAGTTTTAAAGTTTTCGCAAAATTTAACTGTATGATTGTGATGAAAGCTAAGAAAGTGCTTGTTTCCGACCTCTGAGAGGTTAACGACGCCGGTCTCATCTAGGGTCTAGGACCCGGGTGTGACAAATATACTTCATCCACTTTTATTTGTTATGTTGTGCTTTTCAAAAATTAATTTTACTAATTTTTAGAATTAAATTGGATTACATTTATTCAATATTTTAAATAAAAATATAAATATGAAAAAATTATTCGAAAAATACTATAAATTATAAATTCTTACATATCAATATAAAAAAAATATTGTAAAGATTAATTGAAATTTGACTAAAAAATCATAACAATAAAAAGAACTTAATAAATGGAGTAACTAAATTTCTAGAATTTTAAGATAAAAGATTGAAAAAAATATTAGATAGTAGCATACATTGAAAATATATAAATAAATGTAAATCGGAGGAAAAGTAAATGGGACCAAATGAGGTCTAACTTTTCGGCTGATAAAGTTGATAATATTTAGGAGTCGTTTGGTAGGATGTATTAATTAAAATGGTTCTTTGTTTAAAATTTAATCCATTTAATACAATGTTTGGTAGCACATTTTAACTCAAACTCACCAATACATAGATAACTTAATACACCATATGTGGTATTATCTAATACCAAGGATACCTAGGGATCACTAATAACATGTTAATAAGCCTTGGATAAGGCAGCAAAATGACTAAACTACCCCCCTCAATTTTTTTATACTCTTCAAAATTGTAAATAAACAGAGGATGAACCATGTGAATTGTTTTCCAGCCTCCTTCTCTTTGATACCATGTGTTAGTTCTATTGGTTTTGAATTAAATATAAAATTCGACATGTCAAAATGGTGGTAGCCAAATAGGATGGACGGAAACTTAACCAGGGAAGGTCTCGAATTCGTGCAATGCGTTATGTAAACAAAGTGTCACGAAGTATTTCTAGTGGAAAGATTAAGAAGGAAGCTACTCGAGTTCTAGCCAGTTATTCAAATAAAAAACTGTGATTGTTGAAATTTTTTTACTAGTTTGTTGTCAATCTTTTACCAACTATTATGCGTATTTTTTGAGGTTAACTTGAGTGTTATTTTTTTTGTTGGCAGGTCTGCTCTTTGGGACATTGTAGAGATTTCTTACTAGGTACAATAAATATTTATTTACTAAAAAATTATGTTTCTTTAATTTTGCCCAATGATCACAACATTTTAAATTATTCTATGGTAATTTTGTGTTGTGTTTGCTTATTAATATAAACTATATTCATGTTAAATTTGTTGTTTTATTATTTGACATATAAAGGTGTTGTGGATCTAAAATTCAATCTTTTGCATTTTGTCTAGCCTTCTACATTTGCTCATAGCACTTATCTTGTATGATTATTTAATTCTCAATTCCTCTATAACAATTCATTTCTCGAAATAGTCATATTCGAGAAAATAGGATAATACGATGAGTAATATTGACCAACGGAATACACTGAAGCTCACCAATGGAATGAACGTGAAAATATGTCATAATGCTATATATAAAATAAAAAATCACAAAATATTTTTAAGGGTATAATTGAAAATAAGCTTCATGTAGAATCTTAAGCCACGCACATGATTAGGTTGGAAATAATGAACCAAACACTTGATAAAAATTAATCCCTGAATTACTAATCCTTGCATTGTTAGTCCTGCATTGCTAATCTCTGCATTACTAATGCCTGCATTATCACTCTTTCTACCAAACGACCCCTTAATGGTATTAAATTGTCCAATAATCTAAAGGTATAACCATAAAACAAGAAAGTACAACACTATTTATGCATCGATATTACACAAAAATCAATAATACCCTTGGCTAGGAATGGGGACTTCCTAGCCTCTTATGTATAGTAATAATTTGTACGGAGAAGGGTCATATTTACCCTTGTACTTTAGAAAAGGGTCAATTTGCCCTTCTTCACATTTTTTTGATAAATTATTCTTGTCATCCAACTTTAAAGTCATATTTACCCTCCATTCGTTAAATTTCCATATTTTTACATTATATTATTTATGTTTGGCCTATGTGAATTTTATTTGGGCAACTTTCACATATAGCAAATAAAAAAATCATATTTGCATGCTATAGCAAAGTTTGCATAATTGTGCTCCATAACAAACATAGAAACTGTATAATTCGCTATACATATACAGTTGAAGCAAATTGTATAAAACGAAGTGTATAAAACAAGAAAGAGAAAGACACTTGGCAGAGAACTGTATAAAAACGAAGTGTATAAAAAGAATTGTATTATTATAAGTATATAGAACGATTATATACAATTTGAATTTGTATAAAATGAGAAAGAGAGAAAGACAAAAGAGACTTGACAAGGAATATACAATTGAATCGAATTGTATAAAACGAGAAAGAGAAAAATTAGATACAATTTGAAAATTGTATAAAACGAGAAAGAGAGAAAGGCAAAAGAAACTGGGCAGGGGAATATTTTTATTGTATAATTATAAGTGTATAGGACGAAAATATATGTACTTGCATGTGTATATACAATTTTCTCACGCTTTATACAAACAACAATTTATACATTTCGCTTCTCTTTATATAAGTGAGAAAGGTGAGGGTGGCGAGCGAGATTTGGGAGAGTGGCAAGCGAGATCTAGAAGAGGGGAGAGAGAGGAACAAAAATATATGTATTTATACGATTTTCTTTGCTTTATACAATTAGAAATAATTTTTATACACTTGTGTTTATATAAAAAGTGAGGAAGCGAGCGAGAGATTGGAGGAGAGTGGCGAGCGAGATATTTGGGAGAGAGGCTCCCGGCAATTTTTTGCAAACGTTTGCTATGGAGCACAATTAAATCAAACCCTAGCTACTCCATTTATTTTAGGTTATTAGTTTGCTATTATATACAATTTTCCCATTTACTTTTATATAATTAAATCTAAATATTATTAAAATCATTTAACTTGCTCATACATTAAACTCAATCCACTAATCAAAATAAAACCCAACTTAATTCTTCTGTAAATTTCTTTTTGGGTCTCTATTGAAACAAATGTAGAAAACTATATAGAATCTCCTCTTTCACATTAGACAACACTGATCAATTTTAGAACTAATACAGATTTTAGCATTCAATTTGATATTTTTGTTAAGTAAATAAAAGCCAACTTTCATTGCTAATCTTGATGACTTAAATTGATTAATATGCATTTTATTAAGAAAAATAAGTAGAATTTCACAAATATTCTACATGTTCTCTGTCTTCTCGATGATTTCAGAGGTGAAAAATGTGAAGTGAGGTTCAACAATGGAGATGAGTGATTTAAGTTGGTTTTCAGTAGCTATCAATGGTGAAAGCTTTAGTTCAGGATGGTATTTTGATTTTTCTATTGCAATTACATTAACACATCTGTCCGATATAAACATAATAAAGCTCAAATCCACGATAGTTAAAGACTTGTTCCTGGGTTCATTAGTAGATGGGGTTTAATTCAATGTGAGTTGGTTTAAATGATTTTAATAATATTTTGATTTAATTAGATAATAAAATACACACAGGCACAACATGAATGATATTAAGCAAGAATATGGAGATTTAATGTACAGAGGTAAATATGGCTTTAAAGTTGGATGACAAGGGTAAATATATCAAAAAAGTATGATCAAGGGCATATAATCATTTTCTAAGAGTATAAGGGCAAATATGATCATTTTCCGTAATCTGTATGTTTCTGATTAGTTGTTCACTTTTTCTTTTTTAGTTATATCGAATTACTTATTTATTGTAATAAATTAAGAAATGACAATTTTCTTTTACCTTTATATCCTTAATTAATTATTTTAAAAAAGGTAAAACTTCCTAAAAATATTGAGATTTTAGTTCATTTACTTTACAATTAATCAAGGTAAAATAATAAACTCACTATATGAATTATTATTTTCTTAAGAAGTACGCCGATTAAAAATTAATAAAGTAATTAGTACTCAATAAATGAAATTTATTATGACAAATGGACACCTCCAAAATTAATAACGGGGAGATTGAGTCGACACGGATTATCACTATTAACATATGAAAACGTAAACAATTTAGATTGGTCAGTTAAATAGAAAAACTAAATCACATAAAATAAGAGAGCTTCCATAAACCATAAAATTTAAAAATAAGAAGATTAAGTTAATGATCGAATCTTAACGAGTCTTTAATTTTATTTATTTATGGGTTCATAATCATATAAAAAAAATATTCATATGACATTTTTTATTTATCAATTTTAGTTGAATAATTTTATTAAAAACTTTTTTTCTTTTTATATTTTCTTTCTCTTTCTTTTTTCTTTTTCAAAAATTCATTCGCATCTCCATCTATTAAAACTTCTTACTTTCAATGTTATCATTCTTACCACGAATTTTTTTTATTACTATTAGTTTACTCTCTTTAATTTTAAAATTTTATCTATCTTCTTAAATTTCGAACAATTTGATAAATTCATTAAATTTCAGATAATTATGAAGTATCATATAATTTTTTTATCCGATTTCAATTAAGTTCTTTTAATTTTGGGAATTGTTTGATTCTTTTAAAATTATCATTTTGAATTTTGAATTTATATGAAAATGAGTAGTTTATGATACCTTCTAAATTTTTCTTTAAAAAAAATAATTTCTGCTATCAATAAATCAATAAAATAAAAAAATAATATGACTTCTACAAAGAATTTGATCAGAAGAAAAAAAATAAAAAAATGGGAGTAGGGCTCAATTTGACATGGGGTGTAGGAGGTGAAGAAAAAAAAATAATGGAGAAATGAATCACTTGAAAGTGGAAGATGGGAGACGTAATGAAATTTAAGATAAATCAAAATTAAAATTAAAGTCAAAAAGTCAAAGAGAGAAATAAAGTTTTAAAAAAAAAAGATTAAAGAAAAACTTAAGATAAAAAAATATATTTTAAATTAAATTAACATGTGTTATATAATGATTGGTGTATGAATACATTTGCTTTTTAAAACTTGGGGCTGATCGAAAAATAATATAATAATATATATATAAAATTATTAATGGGATAATAAGACAATTACAAAGTTAAGATGTCTTTTTACAAATCCAAAATAATATTAATAGTAATTTTATGTCTTTTTTCTTTAATTAAATAAATGGTATAAATTGAGCGGACCTTTGAGATTTTAGCTCTAATAATATAAATCATAGTATACAATACTTTCCTTAAATTTTTGCATTTAAAATAAAAATCTTGTTACGTATTGTAAGTTTAATAATAAAAAATTATCCAATAGTTTCTTTCTTTTTGTTATTATAATATTTATATATTTAAAAAAAAAAAGGATGTGCATGCTAGTGATGTATGATACTTGCTAAGCTTTCTTAGAGACTTCCACGTACAACCTTAGACACGTAGAATCGGTTACACGTGGCAACTCCTCGGACATGAGAAAATCTCACAAAAACAAAATTCATCAATTTCCTTTGTCTCTCTAGTGTGAGTTCAAACTTGTGTACGCTTTACTCGTAATAATTTTTTCTTCTCTACTAATAATTGATCTCTTTTGGTTACAAGTGTTGGTTTTTGTATTTTGTTGTATTTAATTGAATCACAGCTACTTGCAATCAATTATATATAGTATTTTTTTTAAAATAAGGTTTTTATGTTTTGGATTACAGGTAAAAAAATTATAATCGGAAGGCGATTAAAATGTCAGGTGTAACGCTAGCTACAGGTCGAGAAGAGACGACATCTTCAACAAGAGAGCCTAAGCGACAACAAGGTGGTGTGGGTGTAATGGGATCACTACGAGTAATTGAGTTACAATTAGTAGCTTTCATTATGGTTTTCTCAGCTAGTGGTCTTGTACCATTACTTGATTTGATTTTCCCAGCTTTAGCATCCGCGTATCTTTTGCTTCTTTCGCGATTTGCGTTTCCATCACTTGGTACAACTAGTTCTAGTTCCAACGAAACACTATTTCAGGGAAGTCGGTTATTTCGTCTTTATATGGTTGCTGGTACTAGTATTGGACTGTTTTTGCCATTGGCATATGTTTTGGGTGGATTTGCTAGGGGTGATCAGCATGCAGTTCGCTCTGCTACTCCTCATTTGTTTTTACTTTCTTTTCAAATTCTAACTGAGAATATTATAAGTGGATTGTCCCTCTTTTCTCCGCCGATTAGAGCACTTGTTCCCCTGCTTTATACAGTTAGAAGGATCTTTGTTTTGATTGATTGGATACAAGATGTGTGGATCAACAAGACTTTGCCCCCAAATGCACAAGTCAAGGTATCAATTTTGGTTTAGAAATTGATATGATTTTTGACAACTTGTATTAAATCTTTTGTAATTGGATTTAATTTTTTAAAATTGTTTTCAGGATGTTACATGGTACTGGTTTGGGAAGGGATTGGCAGTGGCTAATCTGGCGTATTTTTCGATCAATCTGTTTGGTTTCTTGATTCCGCAATTTCTTCCACGGGCTTTCGAGAGGTACTTCAGGGAGAGGAGTGAGGTGAATTCGAAGTTGGCTGAAGATGAGCACTCACAAGCTATGAACAGAACAAAACACGCAGACAAAAAGGCAGAGTAATTGGCCAAAATGTATGTGTAGCAGCTTTTTTTCTTCTTCTTGATTTCGCTATAATAAGCTGAATGGACTTGTTTTCGTTTTGAGATGGTTAGCGTAAGTGTGTTTTTCCAGGAACTTACACATCCTAGGAACTTAGAAATGCATTTTGTTGTATTTGATGTTACTGTTATATGATCGCGCGAATATGTGCGTATATATTATGTATAAGGGCGCTGCAGCAACAAAAAGGAAGAGCGGGGAACTTATCTTATTTTCCAACTGATAATTTGCAGTCATACTAAAGATATTTGACTCATAGTTCGAAGCAATGGGTTGACTTTCGTCATCATTTGCCGTACTAGTATTCATGTTTTGATAACGGACTGCGTTGGTTATTTGGTACGATGTATGTAATTGAATTGTATTTATACAAAGTACCAAAGAATCTATCTATAACTGACTAGGTAAGTGTCTAAATCTGACCGACTAGTCTATTGAATTGTATTCACGCAAGTAACAAAGAATCTATTCTAGAACTGACTAGGCAAGTGTCTACAGCAATCTGACTAGTATAAAACAAAGGGATAAATACAAGGCCCAAATAGTCAAAGAAGAGAATTAGGCTCAAGTAAGATAATGTGGACTTCTAATAAATCTGAAGCCCAACTTCATATAGCCACTTGCACAACTGTGAAGTCCAGACAACCCCCGCCCCGAAATCCCAATTGGAGGGGAGAGGAAGAGGCCCCCAGTTTGCTTAGAAGATTACGATGAAGCGGACTAGTCGGGGTTTCAGTAAACAGATTTTTAGGCTGAGAAGAGGAGTGGACGTAAGAAAGAGAAATTAGTCCAGCAAGTGACTATTAACATTCATAATTAAACATGTACATTACTTATTTCAAGTAGTTAGTTAGTTAGTTACTTTCCATTTTATAGTTAGTGGTGTCATAGTTAGTTATGTAACTAATTAGTTTGTTAGTTTGTTAGATTGTTATGTTGTTAGTTACTCTTTTCTTTCTCTACTAGATTGACAATCTCACATGTATATATACACCTCTTGGGTGATCAATGCAAGCAATCAATCATCTTCTACAATACAATCTCAAGAGTATACTTTGATATTCTCCTTATGGAACTTCACAGCCTCATCAATGGCTGCTTAAGTTCAGCTTGAAGGTTTCGATATGGTATCAGAGCGCAGTGAATTGCTCTCTTCTCTTTGGTTTAGTTACGTGTCTTAGCAATCGATAGTAGATCCTGAAGTTACTTTGTTGATTACATTTGTTTTCCAGAGATTTTTCATCTCTGTTCATCTTCGTTTGCATCTCCGTTTCTCTTCTTCTTTTGCTCATCGAACAGCTTAGTTGTGATGGCTGTTGAAGCTGTGGCATCCACATCTGAAGGATCTGTCACATCTGGAAATGATACAAATGGTATTCTGTATGTACATCCCTCGGATAATCCAGGGATGATGCTTGTTCCTGTCCAATTTGATGGAACAGGATATAGGTCTTGGAGAAGAGGTGTAATGAGGGCCTTGTCAGTGAAAAATAAGTTGGGTTTCATTGATGGAAGTTGTGAGAAACCAAACAACAATCCATCTCAATTACGTCAATGGCAAAGATGTGATGATATGGTGACATCTTGGATACTAAACTCTTTAATCAAAGAAATTTCAGATAGTGTGGAATATGTTACCAATTCTGCTGAGTTATGGAAGGAGTTGGAAGATAGGTATGATCAAACCAATGGAGCAAAATTGTACCAAATCCAAAAGGAGATCAATGATCTCACACAAGGAGTTTTGGACATCACTGTCTACTACACAAGAATGAAGAAGTTGTGGGAAGACTTAAACACTTTGAATGTGAAGAACCATTGTAGCTGTGTGTGTGTATGTGGTGCGAAAGATGGTATATACAAGGCTGAGCAAGATAGGCGGTTAATTCATTTTCTTATGGGATTAAATGAAGTGTACACAGTGATAAGAGGAAACATTCTCATGATGAATCCTCTTCCATCCATGGGGCAGGCTTTCTCATTACTAATTCAAGAGGAAAAGCAAAGAGAGCTCAAGCCTGTTGGTAGAACAGATTCTGTTTCCCTGAATGTTAAAGCTGTTGATAACAAAGGCCATGGAGGAAGACCTTTTAGAACAAATTTTCAAGGGAATAACTATGCAAATGGCTATGGAAATCATAGTGATACTAACAGTAACTCAGGAGGGAGTTCTTATCCAAACAACAGGAATGTCATAGTATGTGACTACTGTAAGAGGACTGGGCACATCAAAGATAAATGCTACAAGCTGCATGGGTATCCCCAAAGCAACAATAATCAAAATAATAGATCAGGAAATTACAGTGGTGGTCAGAGTTCTAGACAGCAAGGATCAAATTACAAAGGAAGAAGAGTGGTAGCAAATGTTCATGGTACTACAGGTGATGTGGTGTCTGGTAATGGAGAGGAACAATCACAATCTCAAGGTGACAACTCAAGGAATGTTAACTTCACAAGAGAACAATATGGACAGATCATGAATTTATTGCAACATTTCCAAAATGGGAATATGGGAGAAGAGACTGGGGCTAACAATACTTCTGGTGTGGCTGCTGGATCAATGAACTTTGCAGGTACTGTGTTTTGTTCTTCCTCTACTGTTGTTGACAATCCATCTTGCAAATGTTTCGAATCAAGTGCTAATTTGTGGATCATTGACTCAGGAGCTTCAAACCATATAACCTTTAGTAGAAACTCTCTAAGGAACATTAAAACCTTACCTTTTCCTATACTTGTTTCTCTTCCAAATGGATACAAAGTCAAAGTAACAGAGTTTGGGGAAGTACCAGTCACACCTAGCATCATTTTACATCAAGTTTTATATGTGCCTTCTTTTAAGTATAATCTAGTTTCAGTTCAATCCCTAACTGCTACAATGAAGTGCATAGTCTTGTTCACTAATGCATTGTGTCTATTGCAGGCCCCTTTAGTGAAGAGGCCTCAGGTTCTTGGTAATTGTAGAGATGGGCTTTACTTCTTGTGCACAAAGTGTTTGAAGGCTTCTAATAAAGTCAATACATGTCAGATATGCTGTTGTTTTTCCAATAATAAACCTTTGTCTAGTTCCATTAAGAATGATACATGTAATTCTTTTTCTGCTAGTCCTTGTTTTCCAGATCAGTTCAAAGTGTTGGTTTCTAATTCTGTTCCTCTTAAGTGTAAACTTTCTCCTAATAATATGAATGTTCTGGATGATCACAACTCTTGTAGTATTGCAGGAGATAATGTAGATTTGTTATGGCACAATAGACTTGGCCACGTACCTTTTGCTAAGATGAAAAGTATTACTGACTTACCAGCTGTTTTCTCTCCCAAACAACCTTTTTCCTGCAACATTTGTCCAATGTCAAGACAACAAAGGCTACCTTTTAACCATAGTAACAGCCAAACCAAATCCATTTTTGAGCTACTACACATTGATTTATGGGGACCTTATCATGCACCTACATATGACAACTACAGATACTTCATTACATTGGTGGATGATTATAGTAGATCAACTTGGACACAACTTTTAAGTACCAAGAGTAATGCATTACAAGTTTTAAAGAATTTTACAGTCATGGTGGAGAATCAGTTTAATACCACCGTGAAAAGCATTAGAACAGATAATGGACTAGAGTTTGTTAATAATGAAACACACCAATTTCTCCTGTCCAAAGGAATTATCCACCAGAAAACTTGCCCTTACACACCTCAACAAAACAGTATAGTGGAAAGAAAACATAAATACTTGTTGGAAACAGCTAGAGCACTTCTATTTCAATCTAAACTGCCTATAAGATACTGGGGAGAGTGTGTGTTAACAGCTACACATCTTATTAACAGACTTCCATCAAGTTATTTGAAAAATAAGTGTCCATATGAAGTGTTATACAATAAGAAACCAAGCTATAGTCAGCTTAGATCCTTTGGTGTCTTTGTTACCCCACTATTCCAAAGGTACTTAGAGACAAGTTTGAACCAAAAACCACACCACACATTTTCTTAGGATATATTTTTGGAACCAAAGGTTATAAGGTGATGAGTCTGGCTACAAAGAAGATACATGTCTCCAGAGATGTGATTTTCCATGAACATGTTTTTCCTTTTGCTTTGTCAATTGAAAATCCTTCTTTTCCTTCTGTTTTAAAGTCTTTTCCATCCTCTGACTATGCTGATTTAGATTCATATAAAAGCTGTGTAAGTGATTGTGACAATGTGACTGATACAACTCCTCCTCATATTACTCAAAATCCCAGTATATCTTCCAGTGCTCCCATTACCTCTCCAACATCATCCCAACACAATCCTCCCACAATAGTACAGAGAAGATCTCATAGAGAAAACAAAATACCATCACATTTGAAAGATTATGTTATCAATATCCCAAAACTAAAATCAGTCAATTCCAATACACAAAACACAGAGATCAACAATAATCTATCCCTTACTGCATTGTTTACCAAACACCACCATATATCTCCTGAAGTCATTGCATCTACTAGTCAGTCACTTGTTGAGAACATTTGTCATGATAGTGAGCCATCATCATATGAGGAAGCATCACTGAATCCTGCATGGCAAAAGGCCATGATACAAGAGTTTGAAGCACTGTATGATAATGACACTTGGGATCTTGTTACTTTACCACCAAACAAACAAGCAGTTGGATGTAGGTGGGTATACAAAGTAAAACACAAAGCAGATGGGAGCATAGAAAGGTTCAAGGCACGATTGGTTGTGAAGGGGTATACACAACAGGCTGGAATTGACTACACTGAAACTTATTCACCTGTGGTCAAGATGACCACAGTGAGAACTTTGATAGCATGTGCAGTAAAGAAGGGTTGGAGTATGTTTCAACTTGATGTAAATAATGCATTCCTTCATGGAGATCTTCATGAAGAGGTTTACATGAAATTACCTCCAGGACTTGAAGTACCTAATTCAGAGCTAGTTTGTAAGCTGAAAAAGTCTCTTTATGGCCTCAAACAAGCAAGTAGGCAGTGGTATTCTAAGCTAACTGAGGCATTATCATCTAGAGGCTACTCACATTCACAATTTGATCATTCTTTGTTTTACAGAAAGGAAGGTTCTTTGGCTGTATTTGTTGCAGTATATGTAGATGATGTTATTTTAACAGGGACAGACACAACTGAGATTGCACAACTCAAAGTATATTTAGACAACACCTTTAAGATCAAAGATCTTGGAAGACTTCACTATTTTCTGGGCCTGGAGATTCTTGATACAACAGATGGAGTACTGATTTCTCAGAGGAAATTTACTCTAGACTTACTCAAAGAATATGATTGTTTCAACTATACACCTCTATCATCTCCTTTGGATCCCACTGTGAAGTTGAAAGCCAAGGAAGGAGTTCCTTTACCTGATCCCACTTTCTACAGAAAATTGATAGGAAAGTTGAATTTCTTGACTAATACTAGATTGGACATAGCTTTTAGTGTTCAACATTTAAGCCAATTCATGCAGGATCCACGAGCTCCACACTTACAAGCAGCTTATCATCTACTTAGATACCTCAAACAAGATACTACTTTAGGAGTTCAGTTATCCAAGGATCCTGATTGTACAGTCCAAGCATTTTGTGATTCAGATTGGGCATCATGTCCAGATTCAAGGAAGTCAGTCAGTGGGTACTTGGTGTTGCTTGGTAACAGTCCTATTAGCTGGAAATCTAAGAAACAAGAGACAGTTTCACTATCTTCAGCAGAAGCAGAGTATAGGTCACTCAGAAAAGTTGTAGGAGAATTGACTTGGCTTCACAGATTGATCACTGAGCTAACTGTCTCCATTTCCTCTCCTATTAGTGTCTACTGTGACAGTCAATCTGCAATCCATATTGCTCGCAATCCTGTGTTTCATGAGAGAACTAAACACATTGAAGTGGATTGTCATTTCGTACGTAATAAGCTTCAGGAGGGGTTGATTTCTTTGCATCATGTGTCTACTTCTAATCAACTTGCTGACATTCTTACTAAGGCCCTCACTGGCATCAAGCATTCAGCCATTTTGCGCAAGTTGGCTGCGAAATCATCACCTCCAACTTGAGGAGGGGTATTAACATTCATAATTAAACATGTACATTACTTATTTCAAGTAGTTAGTTAGTTAGTTACTTTCCATTTTATAGTTAGTGGTGTCATAGTTAGTTATGTAACTAATTAGTTTGTTAGTTTGTTAGATTGTTATGTTGTTAGTTACTCTTTTCTTTCTCTACTAGATTGACAATCTCACATGTATATATACACCTCTTGGGTGATCAATGCAATCAATCAATCATCTTCTACAATACAATCTCAAGAGTATACTTTGATATTCTCCTTATGGAACTTCACAGCCTCATCAATGGCTGCTTAAGTTCAGCTTGAAGGTTTCGATAGTGACAATAGAGCTTGACATGCTGTTATGCAATCTGTATTTCTAAACAATATTAGTCATTACAAAAAACTTTGCAAAAATATTAAATTTTCAAAGTTTGAATCAAAGAAAATCGAGCTAATTGAACGCATAGTACCCTTTAAGAAAATTTCTTTTTTTTAGTATCCGATATTAAATTTGAAGATATCTTTCCTAGATAGAACGGTCTTATTCACCAATGTATTGATATTCAAAACGTTGGTGTCAGCGAGTCAATCAATGATAGTAGAGTACATGAATAACATTGTGCCTAAAAAGAGAAAATAATGTCAGAAATTTGTAAGTGTAAAGCTTCATTTTGAGATGGACCATGACATTTATTTCCAGCAGTAGTTATCTTACGGTAGTTAAAAGAAGAAACATCTGAAGTGAGACGCAATATTGCCATTGCAGGTGGACAATTGTGGCACTTTGGACAGAAAAAAATAAATATCAAGTGTCATAGGGCTCTTCAGAGAGCCCTGCAGTAAACAAGAAGAGTTGTTAAAGATAACTACTCCCTTGAGTTGAAGAGTTAAACAATGAACTGATAACAAATTGAACATGAAGTTACGTATAAACAAAAATTTGTACAAAATCAGTGTAGAAGTCAAACAAACATAACCAGTTTCCGTAACTTTTACCTTGTATCCATTTGATAATGTAATGTGGAAAGGATAGCATAATGCTCTAAGGTTTGTAAGGATATCTTTTGTGTAAGTTATGTGGTGTGAGGCTCCTGAATTTATAATTCAAGAGCCAACAGTTAATCTAATATATTTACATGAAAAATCACATATCTCATTATAGAAGAATAGCAAGGAAGTATACATGCTAGATTCACTGATCCACCTGCCGTGCTTCCTGAACAATCAGCTCCAACTTGCAAAGTTCCAAGTAGAATAAGTGGCTGCTCATATTGACTTTTGGACAGGTTCAATAGAATTTTTCTTCCCTGCTTAGCATTTTCCTCGCACTGGCTTCTCATTTGCTGCAGATCTTGAGCCCTTTCCTCTTGGAGCTTTCGTGTTGGTTGGATAACCATGAAGCTTATAACACCTATCCTTAGTGTATCCAATTCGTTTGCAATACTCACTAAACAAATTTAACATGTTCCCGGTGCTGGAATTTCCCCTAAATGTATTATTGGAGTTGTTGAAACTACCTGCATTTCCTCTATGAGAGTTGTGTGTTATATATATATTATTAAATATGATTTCTATTATTGCGATAAATATTTTTTGACATTTTTTTAAAGTTAGGAAAGCTTAATTAATTAATAAGTTACTAGATTACATTAATTTTATTTTTTAGAATGATCAATTTTATCAGATAAGCTAATCTTGCAAAATAATTATTTTTAATTTAATAAATTATGATTATTTGATAAAGAAGAGGTTATAATTTAAAGGAATTCAATTGAGCAATTTTGGCAATCCAAATGCCCTTGAACCGGTCAACTCACGTAGGCGAACACATGAATTGTGCTTCTTAACTTATAATCTCAACCCTCTCTCTCTCTCTCTCTCTCTCTCTCTCTATATATATATATATANTTTTATTTATTTATTATTTTTAACCGTTGATTTTTATTAACGGTCCGATCAAACAATCGGACTGCCGAAATTAAACCTTAGACTTTTAGACCCCTACACAGCCCTACTCTTCCCAAAAATCATGTTCACCCTACGTCTTCTCCAAAGAGTGATCAAATCAACTGTTGAAAATGGTGTTTCTCAGGAAATTATTTTGAAAGAGACGAAAGAAACAATTCAAAATGGCACAAATAATTTGCCTCCAAAACCAAATTATTTGGATAAGTGTGAATTGAGTAGGAAACAAAGAGAATAATGTGCTGGAAATATCTTGGCCATCTGATTAAATTCCCTTACAGCTATATATAGAGGATTAGAGCTAGTACAATTACGTTAGGTTGTTATTGTTGGGCTATTGCCCATGTTCCAGCCAAAGTTCCATGGCCTAATCCTACTTGGAAAAGGATTGGAATTATTCTCTTTATTTGGTTTCCAATTCTATTAGGAAAAGGATTGGAATGGTAATCCTATTTGTAGTTGGTTTTGGCTTTGTAAGAAAAAGCACAACTCTATTAATAGAGGATGGTATTGAGAGAATAATTAATTGCTCATTGGTATTGTCTTTGAAAGACATTAGAACATAAGAGAGGTTTTTGAGAGAGCTTTCAACAAGAGAAAAGGAGAGAAAGAAAAGGGTTCTTTTGCTGCAGTCTTTTCTCCGACCAGTCACGTTCAGATCGTGTTTCTCGATTAACTAACCGTTGGATCAGTCTGAAATTTGGACCGAGCGTCCCTGACATCTTGGTGGTTGATTTGAACGGTGGAGATTGGATTAGGAGGTCAGAAAGATCCTGTTTTAGGTCCCGAACAGAAGCTGGGTTTGGGTGGTGTTTCTTTCTATTTATCTTTTGTTGGTGTAGCTATTGTTTGTTCTCTTTTGGCACTTGTTGTGTAGCCATTAGAAGAATATTTGTAACTCTCTTATTGTTATAGTGAAGCAATTCGGATCTTGTCGATCCCGTGGTGTTTACCTTCGGTTTGAAGGGTTTTTCCACGTTAAACTTGGTGTTCTTTATTGTTAGATTTTCGGTTTCATCTTTTCGTCACAACAACTGATATCAGAGCTAAGGTTATCTATATGGAGGGGAATATGAGCAAGATGGTATGTCTAAACGGAAGAAACTACAACATATGGAAAAGCAAGATCTTAAAGAAGGGAAGAAGGAAGAAAACAATGAAAATAATGTTGTTGTTGTTGTTAAAGATGACCTTCCCTTCGCTTGTGATAAAGACGTCATCAATTTTGTATCTCAAGATACAAGTAGGATAGTAGATTCTGGAGCTACATCACATGTCAAACCAAGAAAAGACTTCTTTTCATCTTATACTTCTGTTAACTCTGAGGTGTTAAAGATGGGTAATGCTGGTGAGGTTAAGGTGTTTGGTGTTGGCACTGTTTGTTTGAAAACCAATACCGGTTCAACGTTGGTTCTTCAGAATGTCAAGCATGCTCCAGACATTCCCTTAAATTTGATCTCTGTAGGACAACTAGATGATGATGGCTATCATAATGACTTGTGCAATGTCCAATGGAAGCTCACCAAAGGCTCACTGATTTTAGCTCGAGGAAGAAAACATTCAAATTTATACGTGACACAAGGATCGATTCTTGGTGACTCTATAAATTTGGTGGAGAGCGAGACTTTATCAGAATTGTGGCACAAGAGGCTTAGTCATATGAGCGAGAGGGGGATCACCTGTTTGGCTAAGAAGAATTTGCTTGCTGGTATGAAACAAGCAAAGGTGAAAAGATGTGTTCATTGCTTAGCAGGGAAACAGAAAAGAGTTTCTTTTCACAGTCATCCTCCTTCAAGAAAGTCTGAGCTATTGGAGCTAGTACACTCAGATTTGTGTGGTCCTTTCAAAGTGAAGTCAAAAGGTGGTGCACTTTACTTTGCTACTTTCATTGATGATCATTCTCGCAAGATTTGGGTATATCCTTTGAAATCCAAAGATCAAGTGCTTGATGTGTTTAAACAGTTTCAAGCCTTATCTGAGAGACAAACGGGAAAGAAATTAAAATGTATTCGCACTGATAATGGAGGTGAGTATATTGGTCCCTTTGATAACTACTGCAAATCGCAGAGAATTCGTCATCAGAAGACTCCTCGAAAGACTCCTCAATTAAATGGTTTGGCAGAGAGGATGAACAGAACTTTAGTTGAGAGAGTTAGATGTGTGCTTTCAGAGGCTAAACTTCCAAATTCTTTTTGGGCTGAAGCACTTAACACTGTTGCTTATGTTATCAATTTGTCTCCTGTTGTTGCTTTGGATGGTGACGTTCCAAACAGAGTTTGGTTTGATAAGGATGTTTCTTATGATCACTTGAAAGTGTTTGGATGTAAAGCTTGTGTGCATGTTCCAAAAGATGAGAGGTCGAAATTGGATGTTAAAACTAAGCAATGTATCTTCATTGGTTATGGTCAAGATGAGTTTGGATATCGCTTTTATGATCCAATTGATAAGAAACTCATTAGGAGTCGCGATGTTGTGTTCTTTGAAGATCAAACTATTGAAGATATTGACACGACTGAGAAACTAGATTCTCATACTGATGAGAGCTTAGTTGATGTTGATCCAATTCCTATTATTGATACATCTTCTGCACATGAGAGAACCCAAGGTAATGATCAAGATAATGATGAGAGTGTAGAACATATAATTGTTCCTACTGATGATGTTGTGGTTGATAATCAACCAACTCATGTTGGGATGACCGCTTTGAATGCTCCAGAAACTTCTTGTAGAAGATCTACTAGAGAAAAGCGAAGCTCAACATGTTATTCTCCTAATGAGTATATCCTCTTGACTGACATGGGAGAACCTGAATGTTATGACGAGTCATGCTAGATACTCATAGAGATAGGTGGGTAGAAGCCATGGAAGACGAGATGAAGTCACTTCACGAGAATGGCACATATGAGCTAGTGGAGTTACCGAAAGGTAAGAAAGCTTTAACAAATAAATGGATATTTAGATTAAAGCAAGATCAACATACATTTGCACCTAGATACAAGGCTAGGTTAGTCGTCAAAGGTTTTGGTCAAAGAAAGGGGATTGACTTTGATGAAATTTTCTCTCCTGTTGTGAAAATGTCCTCTATTCGTATGGTTCTAGCCTTAGCCGCAAGTCTAGATTTAGAGGTTGAGCAGATGGATGTCAAGACTGCCTTTCTTCATGGTGATTTAGAAGAGGAGATCTACATGGAGCAACCTGAAGGTTTTGTAGTTAATGGGAAAGAAAACCATGTTTGCAAATTGAGAAAGAGTTTGTATGGCTTGAAACAAGCTCCAAGGCAGTGGTACTTAAAGTTTGAATCTGTCATTGAAAATCAGGGATACAAGAAAAATTCTTCAGATCATTGTGTATTCTTTCAGAAGTTCTCTGATGATGATTTTATCATCTTACTACTTTATGTGGATGATATGCTGATTGTTGGCAAAAATAAATCTAGAATTGTAGTCCTTAAGAAAGAGTTAAGCAATTCGTTTGCGATGAAGGACTTGGGGCCAGAAAAGAAGATCTTAGGCATACAAATCTATCAAGATAGACACAAGAAGAAGTTATCTCTATCCCAAAAGGAGTATATTGAGAAAGTACTCAAGAGGTTCAACATGACAGAGATAAAAGTGGTTAGTACACCTCTTGCTAAACACTTTAAGTTGAGTACGACTCAAAGTCCATCGACTAATGAAGAGAAGAATGAGATGTCGAGCATTCCATATTCTTCCGCGGTTGGTAGTTTGATGTATGCTATGATTTGCACTAGACCAGATATTGCACATGCTGTTGGTACCATTAGCAGATTTCTTTCCAATCCTGGAAAAGAACATTGGGGTGCAGTGAAATGGATACTACGATATTTGAAGGGTACGTCAGATATGGAGTTGTGCTTTGGTAGTGGCAAGTCTGAACTACTATGCTACACGGACTCTGATTTGGGAGGAAATCTTGACAATTCAAAATCCACTTCTGTCTATTTGATCACTTTTGGAGGGGGAGCTATTTCTTGGCAATCAAGACTTCAGAAGTGCATAGCTCTATCTACCACAGAAGCCGAATATATTGCCATTACTGAAGGTGCCAAGGAATTGCTTTGGATGAAGGAGTTTATCAAAGATCTTGATTTTGAACAATCAAGATTTGTCTTATTTTGTGATAATCAAAGTGCTATTTATCTCACCAAGCACTCTACCTTTCATTCTAAGTCCAAGCATATTAGTAGAAAATATCATTGGATTAGAATGGCCCTAGAAGAGAAATTATTTGAGGTTGAGAAGATACACACTGATGACAATCCTTCAGATATGCTTACGAAAGTGGTGATCGTAGATAAGCATGAGTTTTGTAGAAGTGCGGCAGGCATGAAGCCTGCCAAGAGATCCTCCACTTGAAGTCCATTTGGCCCCTTGGCTGGAGGGGGAGTTTGTTGGGCTACTGCCCATGTTCCAGCCAAAGGTCCATGGCCTAATCCTACTTGGAAAAGGATTGGAATTATTTTCTTTATTTGGTTTCCAATTCTATTAGGAAAAGGATTGGAATAGTAATCCTATTTGTAGTTGATTTTGGCTTTGTAAGAAAAAGAACAACTCTATAAATAGAGGATGGTATTGAGAGAATAATTAATTGCTCATTGATATTGTCTTTGAAATACATTAGAACATAAGAGTGGTTTTTGAGAGAGCTTTCAACAAGAGAAAAGGAGAGAAAGAAAAGGGTTCTTTTGCTGCAGTCTTTTCTCCGACCAGTCACGTTCAGATCGTATTTCCCGATTAACTAACCGTTGGATCGGGCTGAAATTTGGACTGAGTGTCCCTGACATCTTGGTGGTTGATTTGAACGGTGGAGATCGGATTCGGAGGTCAGCAAGATCCTGTTTTAGGTCCCGAATAGAAGCTGGGTTTGGGTAGTGTTTCTTTCTATTTATCTTTTGTTGGTGTAGCTATTGTTTGTTCTCTTTTGGCACTTGTTGTGTAGCCATTAGTAGAATATTTGTAAATCTCTTATTGTTATAGTGAAGCAATTCGGATCTTGTCGATCCCGTGGTGTTTACCTTCGGTTTGAAGGGTTTTTCCACGTTAAACTTGGTGTTCTTTATTGTTAGATTTTGGGTTTCATCTTTTCGTCACAACAGTTATTTTCCTAAGCAATAGCCTTTAGACACCTGTGTAGGAAAATGTTTTTTTTTAATCCTAGACTTGTATAAATAGAGGAGAAATGAAGGAAATAAGATCATCAGAAAATTTTCCCAATTTCATCTTTCATTATTTTACAGTTCAAGAATTTTTTATGTGTCTTTCTTTATGGTATCAGAGCAAGAAGATTCTTCTTCTATGGACAACACTATTGTTGCTCCATCACTCCAGGGGGCTGGATCCTCTTCTATGGATCCCAGCAACCCTTTCTACCTTCACCCTTCAGACTCTCCTGGAATGTCACTTGTAAATTCCAAACTTGAGGGTAGAGGTTATGCTAGTTGGAAAAGGACCATTCTAATTGTTTTTTCAGCCAAAAATTAGTTAGGTTGTATTGATGGAGGCTGCAAAGCTCCTTCTTCTACATCTCCCAACTATCCTCTTTGGAACAGATGTAACGATATGGTAACCTCATGGTTACTGAATTCCCTTTCTAAAGAGATAGTTGAGTCTGTCATCTACTCAAAATGTGCTCAAGATTTATGGCAGGATCTTGAGGACAGGTTTGGTCATCCCAATGGGGCCAAGTTATATCACATGCAAAAAGAATTAAGTGACTTAGTACAAGGGGCTAATGACATAGTTATACAAAGATTAAGAGTTTGTGGGATGAACTTGATATTTTGAATGTAAAAAATTGTTTCTCTTGTATCTGCATTGTGAGGGTAAATCCAAGTCTTATAAGTCCCTCCAAGATGAAAGGTTGATACATTTTTTGATGGGTCTGAATGACACCTATTCCCCTGCTAGGAGTAACATGTTGATGATTAATCCCCTTCCCTCTATTAGCCTTGCTTATTCTCTTCTTATGCAAGATGAGCAACAAAGGGAAGCTTCTATCAACTCACAGTTCCCAGTAAATTCTGCCTCTTTCTTGGCTTCTGGTCTTAACAGTCCAACACAATATGAAGGTAAGGTAAAGAAGAACACCACAATTTGTTCATTCTGTAAGAAGCTTGGTCATACAGTGGAAAAATGCTACAGAGTCATTGGTTTCCCAGCTGATTTCAAATTCACTAAGACAAGAAGGGGACATGGGACTGTAAGAAGCAATGCTACTTTTACTTCTGCAGAAAATGGGGGGGGGGGGATAACCACTCAGCCACAACAACTAGCTCTGGAATTAATCAGCTCTCTCAGGATCAGTTCTCTCAGTTGGTTCATCTCCTCAACCAAGTGAAAAATAGCCACCCAGAGACTTCATCTTCAGATGTTACTGTTAATTGTGCTGGTTAAGGTTCACATCAACCCATCTCCTGTCTTACAACCCTTAATTCTACTCATTGGATCTTAGATTCAGGGGCTACTGAACATCTTTTTTTTTTTGAAACTTCTATGTTCATGAAGCTTAGACCATTATTTGATCCTATCAATATCAACTTGCCCAATTCTACTAAGGTCAAAGCCACTCATACAGGGAGTGTTCATCTTTTTCCTGATTTAGTTATTCATAATGTCCTCTATGTCCCTTCTTTTAGGATTAATTTATTGTCTGTTCACAAGTTGTGTACACAACTAAAATGTCTCTTAATCTTTTGTTCTACTGGATGTATCTTACAGGGCCCTTCAGTGAAGAACCGACTGGTTCGTGGTGAAGTTAGAGATGGATTTTACCAGCTTGAATATGCAAATTTCCCTTCCAAGAAAACTATCCAAAATAGTGCAATTAGTGCACTATCTTCTACTGTAGTTCCTGTTGGTAGTTCTGTTTCTAGTTCTATGTTCATCAAGAATGAATCAGATGTAAGGCTTTGGCATAATCGTCTAGGGCATTTGCCCATTTCTGCAATGAAAAGTATCAACTATTTCAGTTTTAAATTTTTTCCTGAATATTCTTGTGATGTGTGCCCTTTGGTAAGACAATCAAAGCTTCATTTTCCCATCAGTAATATCAAAACCAAAGCTATTTTTGATTTAAATCACATAGATACTTGGGGTCCTTATAAATCCACTACTTACAATGGACATAAATATTTCTTGACAATAGTGGATGACTTTAGCAGAGCCACTTGGACCTATCTTCTGAAAACTAAGAGCAATGCATTTCCTATGTTGCAATATTTTTTAGCCATGACAGAAAAAAAGTTCAACATCTCTGTAATAAGAATAAGGTTTGATAATGCTCTTGAGTTAGGAAAAAGTGAAAGTGCTACTGCTTTTTTCAATTATAAAGGGATCATTCACCAAACTTCCTGTGTAGCTACCCCCCAACAATATGGGGTAGTGGAGAGAAAACATCGACATCTTTTAGAGACCTCCCGAGCTCTTTTGTTTCAATCAGGTCTTCCTATTACTTTTTGGGGTGAATGTCTTCTAACTGCCACTTTTGTCATCAACAGATTTCCCTCTAGAGTTTTACAAGGTAAAACTCCTTATGATCTTTTGTTTGGACACTCACCTTTTTATCATTCTCTAAAAAGTTTTGGTTGTCTTTGTTATGCGTAAACTCTATCACATCATAGATCCAAATTTGACCCGAGAGCTAATGCTTGTATTTTTATTGGATATCCTTATGTTCAAAAACGTTTTAAAGTATTCAATTTACTTTCCAAATAAATTATGGTTTCAAGAAATGTTCATTTTTGTGAGTCTGTGTTTCCATTTGTTACTCCTTTTCAGTCTCCTAATTCATCACCTATATTTACTAATCCTTATTCTCCATATACTTCTGATATTTTCCCTATACCCAGCCAAATTATTTCATCTGATTTTTCTAATCAATATTTTTCTACAGATTTGAAAGAAGTTGGTACAATCCCTCTTGACTACATCAAACCACAATCTGCAAATCAGATTCCTAGTGATTCTACATCTCTTCATGATAATACTTCACCTCCCTTACTACCTCCTAATCTTACTCCTCCAAGAAGATCAACAAGGGATCACAGAAAGCCTTCTTATTTGAATGACTATATGTGCAGTGCAATGTTTTTGACTGATCTTACTGCTTCTTGTTTTACTTCCCATATTAGTCATGTCATTTATCCTTTTTCAGCTTTATCCTCCACAAATCAACAGGTTGTCAACTCTATTTCTACTATTTGTGAACCTACTAGCTTGGCACAAGCTTCTCAATACCCACGTTGGCAGCAAGCTATGGCATCTGAATTTGAAGCTTTGGAAGCTAACAAAACTTGGGATGTGGTGTTGTTGCCAAAAGGAATGAAAGCCCTTCCTTGCAAGTGGGTTTATAAAGTCAAACAGAAATCTGATGGAAGTCTTGAACGGCTAAAGGCAAGATTGGTTGTTAGGGTGACATCCAACGAGAAGGAGTGAATTTTAATGAAACTCTTTCTCCCATAGTTAAGAAGACTACCATTAGGTGCATTTTAGCTATTGCAGTAAAAAAAAGGTTGGGCAATCTCTGAATTAGATGTTAATAATGCTTTTTTACATGGTGATCTTCAAGAGGAAGTTTACATGAAGTTTCCCCCCGGTATGCTGATACGCTCAAACTTACTTCTCAAATAAGAAGTAAAGTGGTCGTGTCAAGTAAATAACCCAACTAATGAGGTTGAGATCGTTCCCACGAGGAAAATAGTGTAGACTTAACTTCAATCTATTATTACTATTGTTCAGTCAATTACTTCCTTGGAAAGCAAAAATGATAAAAGGGGGGTTTTCTATTTCTAAATAAATGAAAATAACTAGCGAAATTAAAGGAGACAACTAACAGCTTCGAATGTTGGAGTTTAATCAATTAATCAAAATAACGGGTTTACATGTTCCCCACAGGTTCATAACTTGATAATTCTAACTATAACAATTCTTTCCTAGTATCTTGCATGCAAAGTGATACGTTATGTATTTCTAAATCCTTGGTCCGGCATCTAGAAAATTTCACTCCGCACCTTGGTCCGGCTACGTGTGTTGCTATACTAACCCTAATCTTTACCTCATATTAAGCATCGTATTCGATATTTGACTAAGTTATTACCTCGTACCAATCAATACTAGCCAATTAGATAGTATACACTAAATCTATGTTGATAATTCTTTTCCTATTATCTACCTCCTTGGTCCGGCAAGTAGCATTAAGGCGAGTTCTAACGTTGGCCATCCGTTTAAGAATTCATGTAGTTACTTCAATGAGAAAGAGTAAAATCCGAAAGTTCGCTTGATTAATCAACAAAAAATCACCAACAATCAATTACAAGAATCTCAAAATAATCAAGAATCTCACAAAAGGTCTAAAAAATAATCAAGAGTCTAACAATGGTCAAGAGTCTAACAATGACCAAGGGTCTAACAATGATCAAGGGTCTAACCTCAAAAACGAGGTTTTCCGAACTATTTATAAAAAATAAAAACCTAATTAAATAAGGACTCTATTAGCTGGAAATCTGTCAAAATGCGGCTGGGTCGATGGACCTCGCGACGGATCGTCGTGGTCACGACGGACCGTAATAGACTCCGTCGTCCCATACTTGTGCAATTTCTTCTGCGGCTCTCTCCATTACCCTCGACGGCAGATATGACGGATCGTCACAGGCACAACGGTCCGTCGAGGGTCTCCATTTCATAACACTTGAACTCTTGGAATTTGGGTACTGGGACTACTTCTCTGAACTTCATGACGAACCAGCAGGACGGACCTTCATGGATACGACGGTCCGTCACGCACTCCGTAACCCCACACTTGGTCAGACTTCCCCATCTTCCTTCAGCAGCTGCACTACGATGCCACCTACGGACCGTCACGGGCACGACGAACCGTCACAAGCTCCGTAGGTGGTACTTTTCTGTATTTCTCGCTCAAAAATCTCTGCATTCCTCTTTTGTACAGATTTCCTGCAAATAAAGAGAAACTTACACAAAATTTAGCACAAAAAGGCTTTTGGACACACTAAACTTAAGGAAAAAGTATTAATAATACCGTAAAACCACGGTATATCAACACCCTCAACTTAAATTCGTTGTTTGTCCTCAAGCGACGCATTATGACTCAATACAAAATCTTTGTATAATAGTATCCATGTTTTATCTTTCGCAATCATTTGTCTATCAATCCCGATCAATCTCATCATATTTATGCATGCTATCACTATTAGGCTTGAATTATGTGGAATCAGACCATGACACAGACTCACTATGCACTAACACCTATCCTCTTCAATTTCTCACCGAGGTGCTAATATTTCCGGTATTGCAACTAGTTTCCTTACTTCAAAACAAAATCCTCAATTTTCACACAATGATTCCATTTTGAGTGTAAGGGTTACTTTTCAACACTCACTCTCAGAACAAATTCACACTCATTCATACATATTGCCATAGGCTTGCCCTTATTTTCACTGCTTTAAGTTCGCTATACAACTCTTAGGATCACGATAGGACTTTCTTAGCT
>NC_028641.1:13803325-13833271 GCF_001406875.1 Solanum pennellii | reverse complement strand
TGGCATACAAGGAAGGTGGTGCTGCACGAATCAAAAACAATAAAACAAAGTAAAATCAAGAAAATATCAACTAAACTATAGTAATAAGTTTAAGTTAATCTAAAAGCTACTTTCCCCGGCAACGGCGCCAAAATTTGATACGCTTAAATTTACTTCTCAAATAAGAAGTAAAGCGGCCATGTTAAGTAAATAACCCAACTAATGAGGTTGGGATCGTTCCCACAAGGAAAATAGTTTAGACTTAACTTCAATCTATTATTACTATTGTTCAGTCAATTACTTCCTAGGAAAGCAAAAATGATAAAAGGGGGGTTTCCTATTTCTAAATAAATGAAAATAACTAGCGAAATTAAAGGAGACAACTAACAGCTTCGAATGTTGGAGTTTAATCAATTAATCAAAGTAACTAGGGTTTACATGTTCCCCACAGGTTCATAACTTGATAATTCTAACTATGACAATTCTTTCCTAGTATCTTGCATGCAAAGTGATAAGTTATGTATTTCTAAATCCTTGGTCCGGCATCTAGAAAATTTCACTCCGCACCTTGGTCCGGCTACGTGTGTTGCTATCCTAACCCTTATCTTTACCTCATATTAAGCATCGTATTCGATATTTGACTAAGTTATTACCTCGTACCAATCAATACTAGCCTATTAGATAGTATACACTAAATCTATGTTAATAATTCTTTTCCTATTATCTACCTCCTTGGTCCGGCAAGTAGCATTAAGGCGAGTTCTAACGTTGATCATCCGTTAAAAAGACTTCTAAGCGAAAGAATTATTAATACATGCAAGACACTATTCTAGAATTGTTATTTTAGTTAGGTTTTACCTCATTAGTTGCCTATGGTTCCCACAACCCTAGTTATGGAGTTTAGTTACCCATAGTCATAATCACAATATTCAAATATATGGTATAAGAATTCATGTAGTTACTTCAATGAGAAAGAGTAAAATCTGAAAGTTTGCTTGATTAATCAACAAAAAATCACCAACAATCAATTACAAGAATCTCAAAATAATCAAGAATCTCACAAAAGGTCTAAAAAATAATCAAGAGTCTAACAATGATCAAGAGTCTAACAATGATCAAGGGTCTAACCTCAAAAACGAGATTTTTCGAACTATTTATAAAAAATAAAAACCTAATTAAATAAGGACTCTATTAGCTGGAAATCTGTCAAAACGCGGATGGGTCGACGGACCTCGCGACGGATCGTCGTGGTCACGCCGGACCGTAATGGACTCCGTCGTCCCATACTTGTGCAATTTCTTCTGCGGCTCTCTCAATTACCCTCGACGGAAGATATGACGGATCGTCACAGGCACAACGGTCCGTCGAGGGTCTCCGTTCCATAACACTTGAACTCTTGGAATTTGGGTACTGGGACTACTTCTCTGAACTTCATGACGAACCAGCAGGACGGACCGTCATGGATACGACGGTCCGTCACGCACTCCGTAACCCCACACTTGGTCAGACTTCCCCATCTTCCTTCATCAGCTGCACTACGATGCCACCTACGGACCATCACGGGCACGACGAACCGTCACAAGCTCCGTAGGTGGTACTTTTCTGTATTTCTCGCTCAAAAATCTCCGCATTCCTCTTTTAGAAAGATTTCCTGCAAATAAAGAGAAACTTACATAAAAATTAGCACAAAAAGGCTTTTGGACACACTAAACTTAAGGAAAAAGTATTAATAATACCGTAAAACCATGGTATATCATATGCCTTCTCCTAGTTCAGCTCATGTTGGCAAGCTTAACAAGTCACTTTATGGACTTCGACAAGCTTCTCGTCAATGGTAAGCTAAGCTCACCACTGCCCTCAACTACAAAGGATTCATTTCCTCTCTTAATGACTACTCATTATTTTTTAAGAAGGATGGAGATTCTATTTCGATTGTCGCAGTGTATGTTGATGACATAATTCTTACAGGAAACAATGTATCGGAGTTGAATCAAGTTAAATCATTTCTTGATGATGAATTCAAAATCAAATATTTAGGGGACTTACATTTCTTTCTAGGGTTGGAAATTTTGAGGGAATCGCAAGGGATGATCATCACTCAACGCAAATACACTTTGGAGCTTTTATCGGAATACGATTGTTCTGATCTCTCTGTTGTGTCATCTCCTTTTGACCCTGCACAGAAATTAGGGGCTGACCCAGGATATTTATTAACAAAAACTGCTTGCTATCGAAGGCGCGTAGGTAAGCTAAATTACCTTACTCACAGTCGTCCTGATATTTCATATTCGTTGCAGCATTTGTCGCAATTTATGCAAAAACCAAGGTTACCTCATTATTCAGCTGCTCTTAGAGTTATTCAATATATTCGAGCTAATCCTGATCAAGGTTTATTTTTGCGAGCTGATCCTTCGCTTAAATTGACTGCTTTTTGCGATGCTGATTGGGGTTCTTGCATTGACTCACGAAGATCTGTTAGTGGATTTTTTATTACCCTTGGTGGTTCTCCGATTTCCTGGAAATTGAAGAAACAAACCTTTGTTTCCCTTTCTTCTACAGAAGCTGAGTACCGATCTATGCGTCGGGTTGTTGCTGAATTAACCTGGCTTAATCGCCTTCTTGTTGATTTGGGTTCTCCACCTGACCTTCCAATTCCGCTTCATTCAGATAGCCAAGCAGCTATTTCACATAGCTCGAAATCTGGTTTTCCATGAGAGAACCAAACATATGGAGCTTGATTGCCACTTTGTCCGACAACAATTTCTTGCAGGTCTCATTTCTTTGTCATACGTTCCGGCTGCTTCTCAACTAGTTGATCTCTTTACCAAACCGCTCTCCGAGCCCTCGCATCACACCATTATTCGCAAGTTGGGACTCTTCAATCCCCTCCAACTTGAAGGGGGGGTGTTGAAAATGGTGTTTCTCAGGAAATTATTTTGAAGGAGACGAAAGAAACAATTCAAAATGGCACAAATAATTTGCCTCCAAAACCAAATTATTTGGATAAGTGTGAATTGAATAGGAAACAAAGAGAATAATGTGCTGGAAATATCTTGGCCATCTGATTAAATTCCCTTACAGCTGTATATAGAGGATTAGAGCTAGTACAATTATGTTAGATTGTTATTTTCCTAAGCAATAGCCTCTAGACACGTGTATAGGAAAATGTTTTCTTTTTTTTTTATTCTTTTAATCCTAGACTTGTATAAATAGAGGAGAAATGAAGGAAATAAGATCATCAGAAAATTTTCCCAATTTCATCTTTCATTATTTTATAGTTCAAGAATTTTTTATTTGTCTTTCTTTATCAACGCCTCTTCATCTTTTTCCAGAGAAAAACTTATGCTCCTGTCCTGCATGGCCGCGCACGCCCCTTCCCTCAGACCCACCGTAGCTAGCTTTCTCCAGACGCTCAGGCCCCTCTCCCATCACATTTTCCTCAAGCATCTCCTCAATGCCCCACGTGATACCTCAACCCTTTCGTCAGAAACAACTCTGTGACGCCAAAAAAATTAAATTCTGGCAGTTCCTTGCCCCATCTATCACTCATCATTTTCAATCAACCTGAAAAAAGTAAGAATTTCCATGTTCTTTTTCTTTTCTTTCATAATTGCTTTTCTGTTTTTTTTTTAAGATTGGAATTTCCAAGAGAATTCAAAATGAGCCCAAATTGTCTATAAAAGAGAACCATTTGGTTCTCAGAAAGATACTCCATCAAAGCCCAAAAACAATCGGAAAATCCAGTAAAATACAAGGAACCAACAAGGATCGAAAATCATTGGAGGAACAAGATTTAAGGTTATTGTTCTCTGTTTCATTCTTCTTCGAGTTAACGTCGAGTTCGAAGTCGAAATTCGTTGACGTCGAAGCCTTAGTTTGCTGCTCCAAGAAAGGTAATTTCGTCTCCTCTTACATTTTCTTTCAATGCGGCATATTCTGTGTTTTAACACTTAACATATAATATAATTCCCCTTTTTAACCTTACCTTAATTTCATTTTGTATGTCTCTAGGAAGTAGGCATAAGTCAAGCATCAGTAGAGTTGTTTGAATATTACATGTTGATCATTATATTCATTTACTTCATTTCATATCCATATACCTAGCTGAATCTATGCTTTGCTTTGCTCGCAATGGTTGATGTTCACTTAGTCTCCAACACTTTGAGTGTTCTAATTGTATTAGCTCTATTTTCATCACTATTTGTTTGAATCATAAATTAAATGATGGTTGTGTTAGTCTTGTATTTCAGTTGCTAAACTCGAGTTAGGATCGGCTTAGAAAAGCATAAGACATGTCATATTGCTGCTTTTAAGTTTTGTAACACAATTTCATAAGACGTTAGCCTGATTTATGTTGTTCTATATTGCTAAGTGTCACTCATGTTTAGGCCGATATGTTGCACCTTAGATATTGTTAGGTATGTAGCAAGAATTAATGGGAAATAAAGAGAAGATGAAAAGACAATAACTTCAAAACTTGGGAACTTGAAAAGTCCTCTTATGCTTTAATGAAAAGACATTTGTCGCTCATCAATGGTGGAAAGAAAAATAGGAGAGTTTGAATATAGAAACACTCCTATTAATTGTTAAAAGGGTTGGGAAGAGGGACCCTCCTCGCGCCTTCGTCATTGTCGCTCGCTCGATTCGGCTTCGGCATTAGAAAATAATCGAGAGATTATTTTTTGAACAAAGTTTGTTTTATTTATTTATTTAATTAATTAAATTAGAGTAAATGGTCAAAACGTTATCAATTAATTAGTTTTAACTTTTTAGTTGTTTAACCCGATTGACTCGGATCCGCGCGACCTATTTTATTATGAAAGGATTGCAACCTTTCGGAACATGTTCCTCTTGACTTTAAATACCATTCGTTCTTCAGAATTTTTCTTATTTCTTCTTCTTCTGTACAAAAATTTCTTCGTGTACTTTACTATTGTTGAGTGGTTCGCTGGCACCGAAGTTTTTGGTATCAACACGCTGATGATTGATATCATTCTATTCTGGGAGGACATATTTCAAATCAAACCACGGATACTAGAAGGGAATAATTTTCTTAAGGGGACACTGTAAATTCAGTGGGCTTGATTTTTTTCTGTTCTAATTTTCCAAATTCTGGTACCTTTTACAGATTTTAGTTTTTTCTGAATTAATTTATGTACAACTCCCTTACTGATTCATTTAACTTTTTAACTTCGTGTTTCTGCAAATTTTGTTGGAATCACTAATTCTGTTTTCAAACACAGATTGGCAACGAATATTTCATACATTATTTTGTTGTTCCACAAGTCAGATTTCATTTGATGTTCGAGGAGCCTCAATTCTAAATTTTGTTTTCAAGTATAACCTGTTGGGCTTTGTGGAGGCTTGTGAGCCGGCCCGACCCATTACTGAGACCCTAGGTTAACCATTTGGTTTTCCTATAAATATGATCCTTGTATTTGTAATTCAAAAAGCAGCACAAGTGAAATAAAAATCCTCCTGTTACAGTCGTGGAGTAGGGAAACCGAACCACGTTAAATTCTTGTGTGTCCCGTTTGTGTTCTGTTTCTCTTTTCTCTAGATTATTTGTGTGTGTTGTGTGTTTAATTCCCAACAATTGGTATCAGAGCGAGGTTTCAACAACATTGTAACACAAACTGTGAGAAATTGTCACCTAGGGTTCTTGTGTGAAGAACTGTGTGCAGGGAGGAGTAGCCGCCGTTACCGTGTGGGTAACCTCAAGCAGCAGCCGGCTAGGAGAACCGCGCAGGGTGCGAACAGCCGTCGTCCGTGTGCTGTCCGTCGCGCCGTTCCAGTGGCCGCCGCGTCGAGGAGCCTCAGATCCAGCCGCGAGCGTCCAGATCGTGAGCATCGTCCAAATCGCCGCCCGCTGTCTGTAGACGCCGTTAAGGGAATTGCCGAAGTCCTTTGAGATGGCAGAAGATGGGAAGTTCCGAATTGAGAAGTTCGATGGTACAGATTTCAGTTGGTGGAAGATGCAGATTGAAGATTTGCTGGTTCAGAAAGATTTGGACGTAGTGTTGGGTGACAAGCAAGGAAAATTGTCTGATGCAGAGTGGGCAGTTTTGGATCGGAAAGCTATGTCAGTTATCCGACTCTCGTTGACCAAGAATGTTGCGTTCAACATTCTTAAGGAGAAGACAGCGAAAGGCATCTTGGAAGCCTTGTCTAACATGTACGAGAAGCCATCTGCAGCAAACAAAATTTTTCTGATTAGAGAGTTGGTGAACACAAAGATGAAGGAAGGCAGTTCAGTTACCGAGCACATCAACTCATTGAATTCGATCTTAGCCAGACTTTTGTCAGTTGGCATTAAGTTCGATGATGAAGTTCAAGCTTTACTACTGTTATCATCATTGCCTGACAGTTGGTCCGGAACGGTTACAGCAGTTGCCAGTTCAGTGGGACCTAATGGATTCACCTTTGAGAAGATTCGTGATCTCGTTCTTGGCGAGGATGTCAGAAGAAGGAGTTCTGGAGAATCATCAGGTGATATGCTAAACGTCGTCAGAGGCAGAGGAAATAACAGAGGTAGTGGGAGCAGGAACCGAAGAAGGAGTCAGTCGAAGGCTCGGGATGGCTCAGGTGTAACATGTTGGAACTGCAAGGAGGTGGGGCATTTCAGGAATCAATGCCAGAAAGACAAACAAGTCAACATTGCAGAAGACAGCGTCAACGAGGATTTGTTTATCTGTTGCGCGGAGAGCAATGTGGATTCCTGGGTCATGGATTCTGGTGCTTCTTTTCACGCTACCCACAGCAGTGAAGCATTGCAGAATCTGGTTATTGGAGACTTTGGAAAGGTAAGGCTTGCAGACGATAGAGCTCTTGATGTTACGGGCATGGGTGACATGGTGCTGAAGACGCCAGTCGGTTTCTGGACCTTGAAGGATGTCAGAGTTGTTCCAAGCTTGACGAAAAGTTTGATTTCTGTTAGGCAGTTGGATGAACAGGGACATCATGTGAAGTTCGGAAATGGGCAGTGGAAGGTCGTGAGGGGCAATCTTGTCATGGCTCGTGGAACAAAAAGAGGATCGTTGTATATTGTCGGATTACCGTCTGAGGGAGTGACCGTCCCAGTTCAGAAGAAAAACAAAGTCCGGTTCACAGAATCTCGTGGGCAGAAGAAGGTTGTCTTTGCAAGAAAGAAACCCAGAGCCACAGGTCAGATTCAGGATGAACGAGCAAGGAAAGGTTCAGGAAGACCAGTCAGAGGCGTTCGTGGCAGTGGGAGCACCGGCCGTGCTTCAGCCAAGGCTCCTAGAAGACAGTGGGTCAAGAGAACCAGTATTCCAGCTGTTGATACGTCTCCAGAAAATATCTTGCTGAGTATGGAGAGTGTTTGTTCTCAGGGAGTTCTAGGATCCGGCAGTTCGTGTCTCAAGTGGGAGCCGGTAGGGACCGAGGACGAGTCAAGGGCAGTTTCAGCCGTGACTGATGTGTTGAAGCTTCGGGGAGCTTCAACGGGCCTTTCAGTTGACTGATGAGAAGGCCGCTGTAGCAGGAGAGAGTTGAAAAAGATTACTAGACATACAAGTGTTCTAAGTGGATGACAGTTGAAATTCTTCAAGCCTCCAAGTGGGAGATTGTTGGGCTTTGTGGAGGCTTGTGAGCCGGCCCGACCCATTACTGAAACCCTAGGTTAACCATTTGGTTTTCCTATAAATATGATCCTTGTATTTGTAATTCAAAAAGCAGCACAAGTGAAATAAAAATCCTCCTGTTACAGTCGTGGAGTAGGGAAACCGAACCACGTTAAATTCTTGTGTGTCCCGTTTGTGTTCCGTTTCTCTTTTTCTCTAGATTATTTGTGTGAGTTGTGTGTTTAATTCCCAACATAACCAAGCTTGTTTAGATAATCATTTTCTAAGTATGAAAGAGACATTTCGAACTCTTAAGATCAGTTCCTCACATGCTGCTGTTCACTTTTTAAATACGGATTAATTTCCTTTTTTATGTTGGTCCTTTGGTTGGTAGTATTGGAAGCATTAAAATTAGATAGCTTTTTTTAATGTGTTGGATCAACTGCTACATTTTTTTCTCAAGAGTTTGCCAGAAGATGAATCTGGTTATATTTGTTCATTAAAACTCCATTTTATTTGCCAAAATAGCGAACCTATTTATAGTATTGAAGCATATTTGATACTTTAGAAGTTCTGTAAAGTTCTTGACATCTGGCCAAGACTTCCAAGTCTGTTAAAGCTCTTTAGTTAAGAGACCAACATGAAGTCTTCTCCTCTCTTTTTTATTTATGTTGTTGATGTGCGATATGAGAAATTCTTTCTTCTCTGTTTTTACTGTCTAAGTATAAGGAAGGGTTATCGGCTTTTAATGAACATATATTAGGCATTATCAGGCTCACGTGAACCAATCGATTAAACTATTACTCTAATGCGATCACTTTTGACCTGTTTCGTTTTTCTGAAGAATAATTTTACTCTTGCCAAATTATATTGTGAGTCAGGTCATTACTCGTCATGTTGGAATGTTCTTGGCACTTTCCAGTTTCTGTTTTATGTCTGTTATGGGGGTTATAACTTGACTGAAATTACATCTCGTATATATTTAGCTCTTTACCACATTCTATATCTTTGTCGTCAACTCCATAGTATTTTCTATCAGAACTTTGTCTTCAAATCTTAATAATATGCATATAGTTAATGTTTCCTTAATTTGTTTCTTTTGGGTGGCATTTATGTGTCTCTAAGAAAGTTGAAACATTCATGTTGCTAGTAGAGAACTGTCAATAGGTCACAATGGTAGGACTGACGGGTTCTAAGCTTTATCTGCCATTTTACTATATGATAATTTTGCATATTGACATTCCTAGATACCATGAAAACTTTCCTATAAAATTAGGAAAAAAAAACAATAAAAAGGTGAAAATCTATTGTCGTCCTAGCGAAACTCTTCTTTTTTGGCAGTGTTTCTTTTAGCAACTAACTGTTGGTTTATCATAATTTTCATTCTTGTTATTATTTGACCATGTTATTTGTAGTTTTGATGATTTGACAAACTTAGGGACCTTGTAAAGGTACCGGGTTTATTACTTAAGTATTGCAGGTTCTTACTTGAGTATTGCAGGTGTCTTGTTTGAAGTATTGCAGGTGAAACAAACTCAGGGACCTAGTAGAGGTACCAGGCTCTCTTGTGAGTGAGCCAGTCGACTGCCAGCTGGAGATAGTACAGAAAGTAGGTGCACACTTCCCGATGGCGTCAGAAAGTGTGACCTTTCCAACAAATGGCAAAGAAGTTTAGGAAAGTGACTTGTCCATACAAAGACACTTTCCTAAACACTTTTTGGTGAGTTTTTGGAACTTGATAAAAACTTTTCAAGAACTCTTGCAAAGGCTACACAAAAAAAAAGGCAGAATTATTCCAAGGACAACAGCAACATCTGGAGCTTTTCGTCTAGTTGTTTAGGAATTTATTCTCTTGTTCTTAAACTGTAAACCACTCCTAAATCTATAAAGGAATTGGTGTGTTGTGTTAGAAGTCTAAGTTGTCCAGGTGGGATAGCTTAGTGGGTAGATTGTTTTTCTACTTAGGCTTGTTGAGCAATAGAGGACTATTGCTTAACGGTAAGATTGATAACTCTTTCTTACGTTTGGTGTAATCGTGTTTCGCTTTTGCTTTTGAAGATTAGTGAAAACGATTGAAAATCCTGTGAGACAGGTCGTGGTTTTACTCCCTTAAGCAAGGAGGTTTCCACGTAAAATCATTGTGTTGATTTTACTGCATTTAACTTTCTGGTATTTTTCTGAAGTGAAGTAAGGGACCTGGTCCATTACTTGTTAAGTTGAGGCACATATTCTATCAGACCATCTTGGTAATCTTATAATGATGGGATTAAAGTTGTAAAAATATTGATTTCCCTTTCTGTAGGAGACCATATGTGCTAATAATGATTGCTAATTTCTATTTCTTCTTTGTTTGTCACATGTACACACGGGAGCGCTTTTGGAGTCAGTATATGACTCCATCTCTATCCAAATCAGAGAAGCGACTAAGAGCCTCGTAAGCTCGTGTCTAGCAGCCTTCATTGTGTCAATAGTGTCCAACGTTTCCTTCTCGTTTCAAAGTTTTCACGTTCTTTATATCATATATGTGTTATTATCTTTTGGCTAACATTCTACCCATGAGTATTTCTTTTATATTTATGCTATGCTTCTATTTGTGTTCTTATTTGTACGAATCAACTAATAACGATGGTAAGACATAGTTACTCACCTCGCTTCCCTTTAGATATTGGGTTTAGTATAGTCACTTAGCTTATAAGCATTACCTTATAGTTTTAAGTTTTATTTGTTACTCATTACTTTTTTAGTCATGAAGGCACGACCTCGTATAGAGATTTAACTCAGGGATAATGTTTTTTTTAATGCTATGAATCTATTTTCAGATTCTTTTCCAAGAACAAGTGTTTATTGGTATTTTTTTTGGTCGTCTAAAAATGCAAATGTTTTTGTAAATTAATAAGGCAGATTTTAGCTTTAAAATTTACTTTTCTCCGGATTTCAATAGGTACAATTGTAGCTTTCAACGTGCAAATTTTAGTGCAAAAAATGTGTATTTCTTTGGAACAAAACGCTTTGTTATGTAGGTTTTGATGCAGATCATTTTTAGGTTCAAAATTGCAGATTTCTTGCTTGAGAATCGCTGGTTTTGCAAGTTAAAACATTGCACCTCTTGACAATCTTATTGTGCAGTTTAGCTTAAATATAGTTACTTTTCTTAGTTAAAACATCAATTTTTGGGTATACATTTTTTAGTTGACCACTATAATTTAAGGGATCGTTTAGTAGGGAGTATTAGGAGAAAAATAGTTCAAATATTATGTGTGATATTATTTAGTAGCATGTTTAGTAGGAATTTTTGGTCTATGTATAATCAATCCATGGATCAGTTATACACCCTACATGATATTAGAGGGTGTATAACTAATGCCTTCGATTTGGTGGTATTAGTTCTAATACCATGAGACTAATCTAGGTAAAGACAAGAATATCCCCTCAAATCCTTTTAATCATTTTGTTTATTTTCTTGATTTTTGTATTTTATATTTATAATAATAAATTTAATTAAAAAATTAGCTTACAAATTTTATAATTTAGATATAATTTCTTGTTTCTAAAATAGGAGTTATTTAATCTATATATTATTAATATAAAATATTATAATCCGATTAATATGCTAATGTTGATGTATGGGTTTAAGAACAATTCATAAGTCAAATATTGCCTCTTAACTGAAGTTTATTAAACATTACGCAAGTAGTCTAAAACAAGAGCGCATTTTACCGGTGCTTCGCACGGAATTGAACTATTTCATTAGGCTTACATATGGTCATCCGGTAATACTTGTATTTCGATACATAATTGGCAAAAACATTTTATCTTAAGGCAAAGTGTTTCTCCGAAATCTTAAAGTACTATATTTAAAAAAAAAAATTGTTATACAAAAATTATGAGTCGTAGATAGATTTTAAGTATAAGAAAGAAGTCTAAGAAAATCTCCCTGGAAATAGTTGGTAAGATTGTAATGAAAAATTTTAAATTCTAAGAAATCATAAAGAACAACATTAGAAGTTAAAAAAGAGACCAAAAAACGTTGAACAACAATACTCCCAAGTAAAGTGGAACATCACGTCCATGCAAGATCATAATTAACTAAATTCAAATGGACGATCTTGAACTCCTTTTTTGTGAACCTCAATCAGTCTCTTTTTTATTATTGTATGTCATATCAAGTATGTGCTAAAAATGACCCTAAAATTGTTATTATCATAAATGTTTTCGGTCATTGTCCCAAAATAGGCATTACTATTTTTAAGGTTTCATATCAGCGGACAACTTATTTGGATTAAAACATAGTTATTGTTATAGTTATATTATACAGTTACAAAAAATTAATGCAATTATCAACTAAGAAGTACGTGACATATGAATGTTCACAACGGGATAAACTAAATCAAAATTTTGACACATAACATATTAAAATCTCACAACATAATTTTGTGAGCACTTTAACACACAAATACCAAAAAATAATAATAAAGACGACCTTACTTTTCTAACAATCAAGAAGAAATAGACATGTGCTTAATATATTTTTCAAAAAGATAGTCTTATGGGTTATATCTAAGTTTACAGTCCACAAATTTTACTGAAAGAAGTCAGAAAGAGTTATTACTTCTTTATCAAAAATTAAAACATTTAACAAAAGAATGAGTTATAACTACAACAAAAATGATCTTAATGATAATTAATAGCTTAATTATCGTTAAATATGTATTTTCATAGGTAAATGGTACTTTGCATAACTGTCCCTAATGGTTATAACAACATTGAATTAAATGACAATTAATTAATGTCAGTAAAGGTTGCAGCATTCTTTATGAATGTGCATATTTATTGTCGATAAAAAATATTTTTGCTAGTGTATTTTGGACATTTGTTAGTTTCACGAAAACTTGATCTCTTATTATGCTGAAAATAGAAGACAATAGGAAGTATTGACAAATTAGTTAACTTGCAATAAAAGATAAGGACTAATTGTCTATATACAAATATTACAGAAATAGTGCAACGTCATACAAATTTTTTGTACCTAAGAAAAAACAATCAAAATAATATACTAACTGTGGCAAATAAGAGAGCAATAATTTTGGTACTTTTAGCAAACTTCATCATTGGTTCTGTATTAATTATCAAAGATTTGTTGTTGTGTGCTATCGAATATAGCACAACCCACAAGCAATCTTCTCAAAAGTATATGAAGTAACCTTGTAAAATGAGACAAAAGAGAGGATAAATTTTCAATCTTCTTCACTGGAATTATGAAGATAATTAAAAAAAGTCACCAAAATAGCAAAAATAAATTGTAATAGATACATGATACACTATGATTTATAGTAAAAATTAAGCCTTATGAAATAGGAGAAAGAAAACTTTGAGAAATGAAATACACTTTATAAGAAACATAATTAATGTATTTGAATTTTTAAAAAAAACATATATGTTACAATGACACAAATAAAAGATTTATTTACTAAAGAACCAAATGTAATGAATTCAACCATCAACCAATTCAGCAGTGTTATGAGTTGTGCACTAAAAGCTTCAAGAGCAGTAATGTCGCTTTGCAATTGAATCAGTTTGCTTTGTTTATACGAAGAAGCCTGTAGAAAGGGACAAAAGAGAAGATCAATTTTCAATCATCCTAGCTGACACTTTGACAGAGTTAAAAAAAGGTCACCAAAATAGGAAAAAGAAATTAACATAGTTCGATGAATCACTATGACTTATAGTAAAGATTAAGCTCTATGAAAATTTTCAAAAATGAAACATAACATCAAAAGCTCAATTAATGTATTTGAGTTTTACTACCCTATAGTGGGAAAAAAACCTACAAATTATAGTGGCAAGAAATTCTTCTATTTATAGACAACATAGGATAGTGTGAACAAAAATTTATTGTGCCTTATCGGAAAGGTCACAACTCTATAGAAAAGTTACAACCCTTCAAAAAGGTTACAACCTTTCATAAAAGTCATAATTTTTCATAAAAGTCGCAACTCTTCATTAAAGTCACAACTTTTCAAAAAGTTACCACTTTCATAAAGTCACAACTTTTCATAAAAGTCACAACTTTTCATGAAAAGGAAAGGCTAATTTGGAAATAAATAAATTTATAAGGAAATTCTGATTACTTGTGGTGCCACATAGACGGGCCTAAGGTTCTATTTTATATAAATATATGATATGGTTTAATTTATATCTCAAGTGTATCTCAAGTATAAAAATAGTTTAATTTATTTTGCTATATTTTTTATTTTTTATTTTATTTTATGATAGAGTTTTTTTTAGTTTATTGATACAAACCAAAGTTCAATAAATTTTCTCTATAAATTATTATTGTTGTATGACATTTTGAGATATTAACTCCAATTTATTAAGATGATAATTATTTGCTCTCAAATAATTAAGTGAGAAAATAGTGAACATGACAATAAAATTTTTGTTCTCCTAGCCAGTTAGAAATGCTAAAAAAATAATATTGTCCGTCAATTATCTACCTTGACCCAATTACATGAAATAAAAAATCCCATAATAACTCAAGGGTTTAATTGGAAAGAATATTTTTTATAGAGTTTTAAATCACACACAAAACTAGATAAGAAACAATGAACCAAACAATTGATAAAAATAATCCCTGCATTACCAATTTCTACATTACTAATCTCTGCATTATTAATCTTTGTAGCAAACAACCTTAAGAGCAGGAGTAAATATTATTTTAGAAGGACCAAAATATTTAATAAGTTTTACTTATCAACACTCGTTCAAGTCTTTGTGTTCAAGTTAATTTATCATTAAAACTTCCAAATGAATTTAAAACTAATTTAAAGGTTAAAATGACCACCTTTAGAAACACATGACTAAAGTTATTACTTTCAAGATTTTATTTTATTTTATTTTTTTCCTTAAGAAAGTAAGTAGGGAAGTAGACTTTTTATATCTACCAACATAAATATAACTATAGTACAAGTCTCAATAGTTAGACTCATTCTATACTCTTTATATCATCCCTCTCTAAATGACCACCTATATATATATCACTTCTCAAGATGAATGTTGCCAAAATATTATAATTTCTTAACATGTTATTTCAAGATGAAACATGTTAACATATTCAAAATATAATGTACATACATATATATACGCATAAATGTATAAATTTTATATTTCTTAGTTTTTCTCTATACGTAACTTATTATTTTGTTACATTTTATGTTATTTTTTTCTCATATCTACTATCACTTTTACAAATGATATTTTTTATTTATAATTTGTACATTTCTACACTTCAATATACAAATTATCACATATTTACACTCTGTTACTATCACATTTTATTTTTCTTTCATGTCTTATTTCTAAAATGACAAATTTTTCATATCCTTCGAACTCAACATTTATTTTGGATAAATTTATATAAGATACATCTATATCTTTTAACGTATAAAATTATCTTACATTTTTAGCACATTTATTTGTTTATTTTTACCGCGTGATAAACATACTATTAATAGTTTCATTTAATAGACATATATATGTCGTATCTCATATTTTACTCTTTTCTTGAAAATAATAAAATTTACTTACCATTGATTTTAAAGCAAATAAATAAACAAGTTTTTCCTAATTATATTTTCCTAAATTGAGTTTAAAGACTATCTTTGGATAGGCTCTGAGGGATGCTTAAAACAGAGTTTACATTTACATATTAAGAAATGGTTTTCCTAATATTTTCCTTAAAATTTATGTGGCGATTCTAAACAATCTTTTCAAAATCCAGAGTGTCAGTCATATTATGTTGTGAACTATTTTGACTGGTTCGAAATAGGGGTGCGACAAAGAACATACCTCCATGACTTGTAGCTAGTTTCCATTGAAAACAGTGGGAAGCAAGCTAGAACTTGCATTCTCTGAAGCATGTAGATAAAAAGGGGCTATTGAAATCCAATCAAATTGGAGTGTTGGAACTGGTCGTTTCAACTAGAACGTCACCCATAGAACAAGGTAGGAGTATGATCGAAGTAGCTCGAATTGAAGTGGATAAAACAACAGTGAGATCGTTTAAGGAGAAAACGAAAACGAATCCGAAATCAACGAAAAAAACAGAAATCAATCGCAAAGGCTTACGATGAGAAAGAAGGAGTAGGAGTTATCCCCAAGTTGTGATACCATGACAAAAACAGCAGCTCAAGATGCAAAACGATAAGCTTCCTCCATTAATGGAGGTTGAGTTCTCACCAACAATCACAGAGAAAAGAGAAGAAGATATTATTGAAAATATGAAAAACTAACTGTAATCAATAAAATGTATGTGTGTATATATATATATACACACTCACATTGTAGTGTCTTCTAACCAACTCAACAGACTATGAAATTGTAAACTTGTGATTCCTAACTAACTAACTATGTGAATGAACAATAATTAACTAATTTTGTAAATGAACAGTAAACTAAATTAACTAATCTTATTAATTCTATAATAATATTTTCAAATTGTAATTAAAGCCTAAGAACTATGAACTTTTTCTCTAAAATCTAATTAGTGATCCTTAAGAATAATATGTAACCCTTAAAATATCATCATTAATGACATATTCAAAAGTATTAGGGACAATCATAATTCCTCTTGAACTCTTCTTTGACTTTGTCAACTTCAACCCGATAAGACGGGGTGCGGTGCGAGGCCATCTCGAGAAGCTGGGGTGCATGGTGCGGGATCCATCTTGGACTCCACCCAAAAAATCAAAATCTCTTAATCTCAATTTCTAGATAGGTGCGCTGTGTGCACCATCTTAGGGAAGTTCACCTCATGCCACATACTTGATATCATCCTTTTACTTGGTTTTGTTTTAGTTCGGAATACTTTGTTTTGCGTTTCAATTCAAATTTTGGGTCTTCTGTTACGTTTTCTTGACCTAAAATCATCTTAATCATATCTATTAATTCATCATACTATATATCTAATAAGTACAAAATTATCTTAAAATTACACTCAAAACTCAGATAATACATAGATAAAATATAATGTTTGAATACGTAGATGCACCCTAAATCACCAATAGAGAACTCCACAAGAACTATCTACATTAACAATAAATGAACCATCAAACAACAATCAGTATAAACATTAATTCTGGACCAATCTTGAAGTTGGATGATTGTTAACATCAATGAGGGATGTGTAGAATTCTCACGTATATGTGAAGAATCAAGGATTGTATTGATAATTTAATGATTGAGTTACATACTCCTTATATAGGAGAAGAGTCCTATACTAGCTACAATAGGAATCATAGAAGAGTCCTATACTAGCTACACTAGAAATCCTAATACAACACAAATATATTATTTACATTTATCCTAGTCAACAATTTCAACTTTAGTTGTACCAAGTATAGACTTGTACATAAATTAAGATTTAGTAGTCTAGTCCTAGTGTAACTCAAACTCTAACTCGCCAGACAACTTCATCGAACCTGTTCCCCCGAACCTGTTCCTTTGACATGTTCCATCACCTTCCTTCAACATTTTCCTCAAGCTAGTGAGTGGAGGGACTGTAACTCCTAGCTTCCGAAGAAACTCAGCAAAAACCTATTTGGTTAATTCTTTTGTATGAATATCTGCTAGTTGATCCTTAGACCTCACAAACTGAGTAACAAGTTGTCCTCTGGCCACCTTCTCACAAACAAAATGATAGTCCATTTCAACGTGTTTAGTTTTAGCATGCATAACTGGATTAACTGTCATGTACAAAGCACTCATGTTGTCACAATACAATGTAGGTACAGATCGAAGAAACACCCCAAGGTCATGAAGTATATACATGATCCATGTCATCTCTGAGGCAGTGGAGGCAAGTGCTCTATACTCAGCTTTAACGCTTGAGCGAGCAACTGTGGACTGTTTCTTGGAGGTTCAAGAAATACAGTTTGCACCTAGGTAGATGCTATAGTATGTAGTTGATCTCCTAGTTGTGGTACAACCTCCGTAGTCAGCATCTGAGTATCCATACAACCTACATGGTGATTGTGAAATGTCTAAGTCTAAAGTGCAAAGTGTCTTTGATGTACCTGAGAATCCTTTTTACACCTTGAAGATGTCCATTGTTTGGATTTTGCATAAATTGGCTTGCCAAATTCATAGGATGAGTAATATTTGGTCTTGTGAGAGTCAAGTACTGAAGGCTCCCTACTATCATTCTATAAAAGGATGCTTCAAACAAGCTTCCTATAGCTTCATGTAGACCATGCTTTGGAGCCAAAGGAGTGGATACAACTTTTGCAAAAGTCGTTTCAGTCTTGTCTAGTAGCTCAGCAGCATACTTACTCTGGCTTAAGTGGATACCCCCATCAAAATACTTAACCTCAATTCCAAGAAAGAAGTGTAACGGGCCAAGATCTTTCATGGAAAATTCTTTCCCAAGTTGTCGAACCAATTCTGAGACATGCGATGGGTTACTACCTGTGATAACAATATCATCCACATATAACAAGAGAAATATGATGCCTTTGTGAGCTTGCAATGTAAATAATGAAGAAATAGCCTTACTACAGATAAAGTCAAGGTGTACGAGATGCATGCTAAACCGATCAAACCAGGATCTTGGTGCTTGTTTAAGACCATACAACACCTTTTTAGGTAGACACACATGTTGAGGATACTTGGGATCAATAAATCCAGGAGGTTGACTCATGTACACCTCTTTTTGTAAGAACCCATGAAGGAAGGCATTTTTGACATCGAGTTGTCTAACTTCCCACCTTGAGCTGATGGCAATGGATAGAACTACCCTAATAATTATTGCTATAATCACAGGGCTAAAGGTTTCTTCAAAGTTGTATGCCTTTTAAGTTGAGAGAATACCCTGGCCACAAGTCTGGTCTTGTATCTATCTATTGTTCCATCAGCTTTTATTTTGGTCTTGAACACTCATTTTGAGCCAACCAAATTCATACCAGGAGATTCGGGAACCAATATCCATGTCTTGTTAGTTTGTAAAGCGTTGATTTCCCAATGAGGTGATTTAGGTGTTTCCTTAATAGTGTTTGGTTCCCTCACAGTATCTTTGCTGCTGTGAGCAACAAGTGATATTCCTTCACCTTGCGTCTAGTGATCATATGATGTCCTTGTGGTGCATGAAGTACCTCAACAGTTACATCAACCAAAGTAGTTCAGATTGATGGTCCACATGTACATGGTCCACAAGTACATTAACTAAAGTGGTTGTTTAATCATGCTCAGTGACTGGACCTGTAAGTGCAACCAACATTCGTCAGCGTCACTGGAAATTTACAGCATCACATTCAACCTGTTCCTTAACATCTAATCCTGCGCTTGAGTGGTCAACAGAACTTCCATCATCAACAATTATAGGAGTAGGAGCAGTATTATCACCATTAATGTGTGTACTGGCAGCCTGTACTTCCCCTGAATCAGCATCATGTTTCTGTAATTTAGAGAAAGATTCAACAAAAGTAGCAAGGTGAGGTTAGACATCAATGTTAGTTTGAGATTGATTTGGAGACACATAGGGTAATGTGTTTTCGTCAAACGCAACATGTCTGGATATGTAAACTCTCCTTGTAGATGGATGATAACATCTATATCCTTTGTGTAGACTTCTATACCTTATGAACACACAAGGGTAAGTCTTTGGACGGAACTTGTTGCTACCCTTGATATATGGAAAACATCTACACCCAAAGACTTTTAGACTATTGTAATCAGGTTGTTCCCCAAACAACTTAACAAATGGAGTCACCATCTTTAGGAATGAGGAAGGAATTATATTTATAAGAAATACTGCAATGAGGAAAGCCCCAACCCATAGAAACAAATGTAGGTTAGCATGAAGAAGTAGAGTTAAGCCAGTCTCCACAATATACCTATGTTTTCTCTCTGCAACTCCGTTTTGTTCAGGTGTGTTAGGACATGAAATATTTCTCACAATGCCACAATCTTCCAAATGTTTGATGAAGTCTGTTTGTATAAACTCACCGCCTCCATCACACTGGAAAAGCTTAATTTCTTTAGAGAATTGTTTTTCCACCATTTTCTAAAATTTTACAAAGACCTCAAAGAATTCAGATTTCTATTTCAGTGGATAAATCCATGTATATCTCGTGCGATCATCAACAAAAACAACATAATATTTCATATATTGTGAAGATTCAATAGGAGCAGGTCCCCATAAGTCACAGTGGATTTTCAATAAAGGTTCTTTCTCAATTTTATTTCTCAAGCCAAATGAAAGTTTACAACTCTTTCCCAACTGGCAACTAGAACAAGCAGTAGGCATTTTATTCCAACTACTAATATTGATGCAACTATTACTATAAAAAACTTTAAAGACTTCAAACTGGAATGTCCTAATCTAGTATGCCAGATGTTGTCTGATGTGTTCCAATCATGTGCAGCAATTAAAGCATAGAGATTGTTATCTTCCAAGGCATAGATTCCATTCCTTTTAGTTCCCTTGGCCAATAGTGTCCTTGTCTTCTTGTCCTTTACAACAAAGTTAGTTTCATCAAATTCAAGAGTGCAGCAATTATCCTTAGGAAGCTTACTAACTGAGTGTAAATTCTTATTAATCTTAGGGACTACAAGAACCTCTTTCAATTTTAGAACTGATCTAGATGTGTTCCCAACATGTGTTATATGTCTAACTTTGATCCATTCCCAATAATAATTTTATCTAGTCCATTGTAGTGTTTAAGATCAGTTAGGATACTTGAGTTATGTGTCATATGGCTACTTGCTCCTGAGTCCATATACAAGGTGTCATCAGTGTTCTGAAAATTAGTGGCAGTCAATGCTTGTGGTAGCTCATCTGCGGGTTGGTAAGAATAATCCTACCTATAAAAACACTTAAGAGCAGTATGATTATTCCTACTACAAATTTGACACGCATCAGAATTTTTCCTCTCATGACTTCCACTTGAAGGACTGTTCTGAGGACCAGGTCCGTTTCTGCTGTTATAGGAACCTGTTCCCTGTCCAGCAAGCTTAAATCATCTTCCTCTGGAATTAAAGTTATTGTTTCCTCTTATTTGAGAGTAGTTTCCTCTTCTCCTGCCTCTTTGGGTAGAGAATGCCATGTTATGATTTTGTTGAGGAACTTCTTCTTCATCCTCCCTCATATCAAAACCCCTAAGAGCATTAACAAATTGATTAAAAGTAGGATATGGTGCCTTACCTAACATGACAATCCTGAAAGTCTTGTACTTAAGACCTAGACCTCTAGAGAAAGTTAATCACGTTACTATTCTCATCTATAGGATTATGAATGGCTGCAAGACCATTACATATGCCTTTGAATTCCTTAATGTATTCATCAATTGATTTGGTTCCTAGCTTCACACTTTGCAGATGTTGCTTGAGCTGGAACTCCTTATCTTTTGTTGCTTGTAGATATACTTCTTCCAAGCATTCCCACATCTCCTTGGAAGTTGAGTAGCCTACGATCAGGTACATGCTTTCTTCTGTCAAGGTGCCTGACATCCAACTCCTTAGTAACAAATCCTTCTCCTCCCAGTCATCAACTATGTTGGTGTCTTCTGCATCCTTCTCGCCTGCTGCAGTTTTCTCAAGAGTCTGTCTAGTGGAATAGGTTGCTTTATGTGTTTCTGTGATGAGATAGGTTAATCTCATCACTTGAATCAACTGGTTCATTTGTATCCTCCATATAAGAAAATTCGTTGGCTTAAGTTTAATGAGCAGCACGAAATAAGATGATGAAGTGAAGAGGTCGAAAGAGTGTTGGTAGAAAGGGCCATTGCGATTTGATAATTTGTTTTTTTTCTTGATCTAATACGTTTAAAGAACAGAAAAAGCTTTATTGCTCTGATATCATGTAGAATTCTCACGTATATATGAAGAATCAAGGATTGTATTGATAATTTAATGATTGAGTCACATACTCCTTATATAGGAGAAGAGTCATATACTAGCTACACTAGGAATCATAGAAGAGTCCTACACTAGCTACACTATGAATCCGAATACAACACAAATATATTATTTACATGTTATCCTAGTCAACTACATCAGCTTTAGTCGTACCAAGTATAGACTTGTACATAAATTAGGATTTAGTAGTCTAGTCCTAGTGTAACTCAAACTCTAACTCGCCAGACAGGATGAAAAAAAAGCAACATAGTAATTTATGATTAGAATGTTGAATTTAACGTAATTATGTGTATAATAGATTAAATCGATTTAGTTTATGTCTTTATGATTAGGATATACAATTGTCTCGTCCCAAAATTCATTTTGGTGCAATGGGGCATTTGATGCATTGGAACCACATCGAAAGCACCTTATAAATGAGAATTCACATAGCTGACTCATCTGTTATCACTATACATTTATTTACTTATTCTAATTCAATTATTATAAGTTATGCAGGTATAAGTTAACGCAACAATTATTAAATAAAATAATACTATATAAATGTGTATGTCATGATATATAAAATCATTTTAGAGAAGTAGTATGCCCAATAAAATACTAAGTTTGATGTGAGCTTGAAATCTCCACAACACAAAATATAAACTACGAAATGTGTCCTTGGTCCTACTAAGATGCAATAATTATGTGACGCTCATGAAGATGACAAAAGAAAAGATGAATAATTCATGACATTATAATGCTGAAGTATAGTGTCACCAACAATAACGATTGAAAAAATTCATTAAACAAGTATGTGTATATATATATATATATATATATATATATATATAATTGATTCGATCTTATTATTAGAATATTCAGATTCAACTGAATATACTGTTTTCAAGAAGGAATCGCAATCATATACATACATATATATTTATATATAATAAGATAAAATGAACATGGTTTTTCTTGAATTTTGTTTGTGTTATACCATATGTCGGTTTATATTCTATAAAAATTTATTGTACCATCAAATTTTAAATTTAATCTTGACATAATATATTACGAAATACATGAATTAAGAAAACATTCAGAAAGTACTCATAGATCACCTTACAACAAAAATTTTGAAGTATAAAATATAATATAATTTTGGTTTGATTTATTTTAATAATATCAAACCAAATTACTGTTCATACTTTTCTCTTGATTTAATTCAATTTCTCGATTTGGTGTGCCTTGTCGGTTTGCTTTGGACACCCCTGCACATGCTTGTAACACACTAACTAGTTAACCCCTAAACCAAAATTGATTGAAATTTTATGTGATGCCCATAACAAATTTTTAGGTCGGCAATCTTTTTATCTTATGCAATCTCATTGTATGAAAATATCAAAAACAGTGAAAGAAAAATAAATCATATAAATTAAGATATTAAAAAGAGTATGCAACAAATTAACTCGATACCGAGAATAGCACATAGTGTATGTTCCAACTAGTGATATAGGTGACGGTAATATGACACAACACATTCTTTGGAGGGTCCATGGGGATGCTTTTTCGATTTTCGAGGGGGAATCAACAAATTATATATGGCTAAAAAGATGTAAATCCAAGGGTGTGTGCCTGTGTTTGGACATTTTATGGGAGCAGCTAATAGTATAAGATACTTTTAGACACATTTTATTAAAAAATTCAGAAAGATAGGAGTAGAATAGTGTATGGTGTCTATTGTCAGAAGAAGTAATAACTTGCCAACAAAGAAAAAAGAAAAGTACATAGACAGATTCGACTGTGATGATTTTAACTTTGATTTGCATTGTTTATGTAAAGTGAGAGAAAAAGGGCCCTTCCCAATTTGTCACACAACACATTCTTTGCTCATATTGTTTTTGTTTTTTTTTTCATTTGATGGGACGTAATTTAGTACAACATATTGGGGAAAGAGATTGTAATTGGGGATCAATAGTGTTTCTTATTTTTATAAATGGAAATTAAAGTTCTTATGTTTTTTTCCTTTAGGATGTAAAGTTGATGGAACTTAGTTAAATTTGTTTCATTTTGTTCTCTATTGTATGTGATTCTTGTTCTAGTTTAACCAATCATTGTTCAGATAAAACGATTCTTATTTAGGATAAATTTAATGTCAACGTTCGAAGTTGTGATTTAAAGAGGGATGATCGCGGTGCTAACAAGTGGTCGGTGGGGACTATATACACACTAGTCCAGGGGTAGAGCTACAATATGGAACTTAGAGTGTTCATTCGAATCGTGTTCGTCGAAAATTACACCATATATATAGCATCAATTTATTGATTTACAACTATATATTTGGTAATAACTCTCACAGCATAAGCTAAGGCTTGGTTCAGCGGTAAACTAGGTTCAAAATTATGCCGAGTCTTCTTGGCTGCTTGAGTTTATATGTTTTATTGTTTTTGTTGACGTAAAATTAATTTTTATCTATTTACTTATATTCAACCTGACCCATTTATATTTAATTCGACCCATTTATATATGGATATTATTAGTATGCTTACTTTTTTTTAACTTTATAATAAAAATTTTACCTCCGCCACTATATCGCAGACTATAATAAACTCTCAAATCGGGAGTTTCTTATAGTCAATAGATAAGAAAGAGGTCTATCTATCCCATTGACAGCCACTCTGCCCACGGGAAGCAAGGCCTTCAAAATTGGACCCTCTATTTTATCCAAGATGCAAAGCATAATGATATTGAAACTGTCACTAGTCAATTTTAATTTTTTTTTGGTTGATTTTGGGAACGTAATAGCACTCAAGTATAATCTTAAGATAGGCTATTAATATGATCTACACTGATTTTTTTGTAAGTTTATTCAAGAATTTTAATATTAAGTGTACGTCTTTTGTATATGTCACATTAATTAATACTTCCTCCATTTAATTTGTTTGATCTTATTTTTTAGTCCGTTTAAAAATAAATTACTCTTTTTCTTCTTTATAATATTTTAATTCCAATTTTTTACATGACATATTTATAATTACAAAATTAAAAATATTTTAGTATATTTAACATATCTTAAATTTTAGAGTATAAAATTTTATTTATTTTTTTTAACAAAAAACACGTCTAATCAAAATAGGTTAAATAATAATAATAACGAAGATAATACGTAGATAAATGTGACGGAAGATATTAGAAGTGTAAACGATTAGCACAATTAACATTTTTTTAACATAAGAATATGTGAATAATCAGAAGGTGTTAGATCTCCTAGAAGTAGAACTTACGTAAAATATTAAGTACGTCACCCCTTTAGCTAGTTAATATGTGTCATTTATGTGTTACTAGTTATGAAAAATTCATGTCGTGCATGAACTTAATATTTGTTCATAATTTTTTTAAATGATATTTTTTAATTAATTTTAAATTATCTCATTAAATATAAAATAACTCATTGACAAAAATCTATCTACTTCAGCCAGAACTCTCTCTTCTATAATAAGAGGAATTTTTTCCCTAAAATGTCCCAGTTGAAACATGCACATTAACAAATATTTGCCTGCTTCAATCATGACTTTTTTGTTTATATTATAAGGGCAAAATAGTCAAATGGATCCTTTTACTTGTATGAATTTATATTTGTATTGTGTAAATCCCTGAACCCATTCAAACTCAATATATTAAACACATTTTTGACTTGGTATTGTCTGTTTTGCACAAACACCCACAAGTTGGGTAAACAGAAAAATCTTTTAATCCACATAGAATATGACTAATATGAGACAAAGAAACTCACTTTTCATTGTTTATCTAGACGTCTCTACTTTTGTTTGTAAAGGGCGCGATTCCCCCCTTCTCCTATGAGCTCAATTCCTATGCAATTTCTTTCCTTCAGCCAAGAGCTCAGTTCAAGGACATTTTATCTTTGATTTTCATTGAAAGATTTTCATTTTTTCAAGCTTTCTTTTAGTTCTTATTTCTTTCTTTTCATGCGTCTGTATTTGTTTGATATTAGGATTGACTATCATTAAATATTTTAATTTTTTTGGGGGATTTTACTTTGCTTTGTGCCTAATGTCAGTGTAATATACTTCTATGGTGGGTGTTATGACTTCGAGTGACTTCAATGACATATATTGTGAATTTGAATCGATCCTATGATTTATTTGTAATCTCAATTTTAACTAAAATTAGTATTGTTTTCATCAATTGTATTAGATATTGATTGTGTTAGTGGTCCATTGTTATATATCAAACGTCTGTAAAAATCCTGACACATTAATACCTTAACAAAATTAGGGTTTTTAAAATTATTTTACTTCTAAAATTAGAATATTTTCCTATAAATTGATTGATGATGTTATTTTTCTTATCACTTTATAAGTAATGGCTGCAATACTAGTGATACTTCAAATTCACTATCGAGATTTCTTTGTATATCATCCTGAGGTAAGGTATGCAAATGAAACAACTAGCATAGTTATAGATAAGTTGTATATCATGTTATTTCATAATTAGCTCTAAAATTGAATGTTGAAAATGTTAGAAACATTTGGATGTATAATTAACAAGAAGAGTTGTTATTACATGTTAAATATTGATTTTGATGTTTTAAATTTTTTTAATAGTTTGAATGGTGCAGACGGTTGATGTATTTGTGGTAGATCAAATTAGTGTATCTTTCGTCGTTGAGGAGCTACTTGTATTGCCTAGCACTAATACTGATGTGTTCTCCCACAAAAGATGGTCCTGATGTATCATTCTCTCCACAAAAAGATAGGACTTATGTGTCCGATCCTCCCCACAGAAGATAAGGCTGATGTGTCCTCTACGCCACAAAAGAATTAATAGTATTGACGCTTCTTCATCTCAATCATTTGATGAAAATGAAAATAAGGATTTAAATGAATAACAGTGATTCCTTGGAGTTGAAGAGTGTCGGTTTTTAGCAAAGTGTAAATGGGAAATGAGAAGAGAAAAATGGAAAAGAGGGGGAACCAATTCTGGAGGTAAATGAAAAGTCGTTTGCAAAGTGCAAATGAAAAATTATTTTTTCCATATTGATAGAAGAAAGTAAATTATTGTCCTTATATTAGGAAACACTTCCTTTACTTCTCAAAGAGCTAAGAAGAAGGTGTCCCCTCGCGCCATAGTCGCTCGACCTCGGCCTCGGCTTCTACTTTTGATTGATAATATTTTGAACAAAATTTATTTCATCAATCTCATTAATTAAATTCCTTTTCCTAATTTCCTTTCTCTTATAAATTAATTCAGGATGTTAATTAATTAGTTAATTAACAAAATTAATTTAATATAACGGGATTTATTTAAATTCGTGTGTAACGGTAACGTTTCGAAAAGTCGTTACTCTTTCCAAAAGACAAAACGGTCTAGAAAAATTGGGTCTGAACAGATTTGTTTGAACAGACGCGTTTCATGCTGAAAATGGCTATAAACAAGAGGGATTTTCCGGTTTTCAAACACTAAAAAATTTTCCTTCTCTCTGCATACATTTTCTCTCATAAACAAAAAGTGTTGATCGATTGAGTCTGTGTGTGGCTTGTTACTGTTTTTACGTTCACTGGAGTTATTGAAGTTTGAGGTACCGCTACTTCGTTAACAGGTTAATCCATTTTATCTTGAGAGAAATCTGCAACCTCAAATACAATGAGGAGATTAAATTTCTTAAAGAGTCACAATCAATTCTGTCGACTAGGATTAAAAAAATTTCTGTCTATTTCATCCTGTTTCTGTTTTGTATTCTTTCTATTAACCTTAATACATGTATTAACAAAGAGCACCCACCTAGAATAAATGTAGAGCTTCATTATGATTCTGATTCACTCAATGACATTAATAAAAATATTAATGATTCGAGTAAGTTGAATGAGTTGTATAAATATAGATGTTGATTTTGAAGAAATTTTGTAAGTGCAAGAAGGGAAGATTTGAAGGAAAATTGGGTGTGGTGACCCTCATTCGATAGCTCAGATTCTGACAGTGGCATTAGTGAAGATGAAAGGGATCATATTGAAGATGTTAAAGTGGTAGATATACCACCTACTAAGTACCTAGATCTACCTTGATCCAACTACAAAAAAGATTTTATTTTAATTGCATTGATTTTTTTAATCATATTGAGTTTAAGGAGGCAATGCAAACTTATTCTATTCATAAGAGTGTGACTAATAAGTTTGAAACCTAATAAAAAAAAAGATAAAGGTAAAGTGTAAGAAAAATAATTTTCCTTGAATAAATTTTAGAAGTATTGATGGTAACACTGGATATCAGTGTCAAGACATATTCCCTATCCACGTGTATTGTAAAAGAACAAGAAACAAATTGTGTACCCCAATTTGGATTAGTAAAAAACACAAGAAAAGAATTACGAGTGAGTCTACCATCAAACTTCAATGAGATTCAATCTTTTTTAAGGAAGGAATATGATTCGTATATTAGTAAGACAAGACGTAGAAAGACAAAACAAATAGTTATGAATGAAAATTTGGGTAATTTTAGAGGAGTTTACTAGGTTGTATGATGATATTGAGGAATTAAAGACCTCAAATCCTGAAACTATTGTATCTATTAGCACATTCATGAACATAATTTTAAAAAGAAAATGTTTATGACATCTATATTTGTCTTGGTTCCTTAAAAGATGGATGGATAGAAGGGTATAGTAGAATTAAGTGTTTAGATGATGTATGCATGGTCCCTTAAAAGGTGGATGCATAGAAGGGTATAGAAGAATTAAGTATTTAGATGGTGCATTTCTCAAGAGTGTATTCAAAGATGAATTGTTATCTTGCATTTTCAAAGATGAAAATAATTAGATGTACCATGTAGCATGGCCATTAGTTGATAAAGAAACCAAGAACACATGGTCTTAATTTCTCAAGTACATTAAACATGATTTAGAGCTTATAAAAACTAAATGTGAATGACTAACAATGATTACAATATACAGAAGGTATTACTAAATTATTTTTAAAATTTATTATTCAACATTCCGTAGTAATTGATATTCAACAATGTTGTGTGACTAATGTTCTTTGTTTGACAAGGGCCTTCATATAGCACTTGTTAAATTATTGTCAAATGCTAAAATTAGATTGTGTGTTAGGGATATATGAGCAAACTGAAAGAAAGAGCGGAGGGATTGACAAAAGGAGAAATTTTTTTTGATAGGTTTATCATTTGATGTCTTTTTAAAAGTAACACTTGATGACATGCACCAGTTAGGACAAAAGCATTGTGAAAGATTTATTAAAGCATAACAAATAAACATGTGGTATAGAGCATTTTTTTAAAAACGTAGCAAGTGTGCTGTAGTTAAAAATAACACATGTGAGACTTTCGATCGTTGATTTTTGGGTATAAGATTCAAATCAATCATCACTATGTTAGAGGAAATAAGAATCGAAGTCATAAATGATGAATCAAGTGAGAATTTTAGAAAAATGAATTATTGATGTATCACCAATGATTATGGAAGTTCTTAGACAAAATGCTGAACATGCAGATAATTATAAGATAAAATTTAATGGTAATATTATATTTGAGATTCCTGATCTATCATATAAAAATGTTGACATAAAAAAGGTGTGTAGTTGCAGCTCGTGATAACTAAGGGAATTCGTTGTGCTTATGCACTTATAACAATTCATAATAAGAATTGGGTTGTCGAGTCATTTGTTGATGACTGGTATAAGAAATAAACATACTTGAAAGCATACACTAAGTTTATTAATCTATGAAAAACATAAAGATGTGGCCAAAAAGCACAAGATCAATCATTGAACCACTTGAATTTACTGTCATGCCAGGAAAACCTAGTAATAGTGATGAGCTTGTTAATAAGAAGTTTAAAAAGGCTACAAGCAAGGAAAGGAAAATGATTTGTCTTATGTGCAAGACTTCTGGACATAACAATAAAGGATGTTCAGCATTGATAATTTGTGTTTTAATGTCTTTTTGTTATTGAATATTATCCTTTCTAGTTGTACTTTGACTTTAAGATATGTTTAAAGAAAAATTCTAAAATTTCAACTGCTATAACTTGTAAAAGTGATAGAGCATTCACTACATCTGATTCTACAAATACTGCAATTGAAAGTCAACCAAGTATAAATGTAGTGCAAGTGTGACACCTGAGTCATACAACTGCCTCAACATCTGGGAAACAATTACAAGTGCTACATAAACTGGAATTTGTCATGAAGGGATTAGTTTGAAACATCAAGGTTTAAAGGTATGTCGTAAAATGGGCACTTTTGAAAGACTTTCCTATTTTTGGTCCCATGCAAGCCGCTATAGTAGGTGACATGACACATTTCAAAATTTCTTTTGAATTTTGACGGACAGGTCGTTACAGTTAATACTTGTTTTTTTTTTAAAAAAAAATATTCTTTCTTATCATATATGTATATAAAAGAGAATCATAGGCCCGCCTACGTGGTACTACCACAAGTTAGAATTTTCTTTTAAATTTAATTGT
>NC_028641.1:13728325-13798325 GCF_001406875.1 Solanum pennellii | reverse complement strand
TTTAAAAGCCATTTAAGAAATTATAATTTAGTTAAATATTGTTTAATCTGATTTTATTTTTATTTTTGATGCACCTCGTCATCATTTTTCTTAATTAGCTATTCAAAGTTTGCACACCCTTTGTGAAATATTTAGTTACGTACGTGGCCCTGTACACACCTCTTGTTGACTTCACTTCACCCTCGCAATCATGTCGTTAAAAAGAAGAAAATAAGGGGTAGGAAAGAATTCAAGTATTTTTCCCAATTTGTGTCATTAAAATTGGCCAAATGGGATGGTTTGGGTATGCATTAGTTGAGCACAAGGACAAACATATGTATTTAGGTAAATATCTATGGCTCATGAGTTGTTTTGTAGTCTCATCTTAACTCTTTAAGTTTGTATTTTAGTTTCTCGTTTCTTTGTAAAATGAGTACATCAACTTTGACACTGGCTTCCTCCACCCACCGCTTTATCATTTGTTTACATTTTGTTGTCCAGTTGGACACATATATGAACACCAACAATCATACAATAAGGATAATAGAAATCATGTGACATCCTATCCAACTCTCTAAAAAAAAGTAAAATGTTTCAACAGTAAAATTAAGATTGAGACTGTGTTATAATTGACATATAAAAAAATCAGTAAATTATCAAGATTGAGACCTATTAATAATTTACTACCACAAAACATTAATGTTCTATGGATGCATGACTCTGTAAATGCGTCGGATGATGTACAACGGTTCCCATTATAGGCGATACATAAACACGACATGTATATAGAAAATGTTTTCTTACAAAATAAGTATGTTCATAAGTCTCACATTGGTAGAGGAATGATAAATTTCGTCTCCTTATATGGACATGAACAAACCTCCTCTTCCCTCCCTCATGATGTAGCTTTCGGGTTGAGTCTGACCCAAGTGTTATATCATTACATGGTATCAAAGCCAAACTCAGCTCCATTTGTTGTTCACTGATGTTGGGTTGGGTCCCCTATTTATAAGTGTTCACGCTTAGTTATATGGACTTGAACAAACTTCTCTTGAAAATACTTTCCTCTATACCAAACACACTACGAGTAATCTAGCAATATTTCCTTCCCATACACATACACTCTCATTTGCAACAATCCTACGTTCAAAATGAACATTTATGTGTATATCAAAGCATTAAGATATAGAAAGCATTACTTTCTAAATTTTAGGGCGAATACGTTCAAATATTTCTATCATATGATTAATTTCCCTATAGTTTAAAATAGTTACATTTTATAACACATTTAATAATTTCATATCAAATTCCAAGTCAATACCCCTAAATACGTGTTATTTGCTACCAGATGCATTGAAATAGGGAGAAAAGTGAGTGAGAACACGAGGGAGGCGAGTGAGATTTATCTATACATCACATATACATGTGAAATTACACCTAAACAAACCAAAATTTGGTAAGATTCATAATATTGCAAACTAGCGTATCCTTAAAAATAAGGGATGCAACCTGCTAAAACTGTTTGAGTCTGACTTTGTTATACTCCAATCATTTTCTGCTTCCCTAGTACATTCTAATATATGAAAAGATGTCCAAGTGAAAAAGTAATATTTACTTTTTAACAGTAGGTAAGAAGGTGGCAGGAGCAATGCAAAAGGGTTGTTCTCATATGAAACAAAGGGAAAAATATATACCTGTTTCATTGGCACTTTCTTATGATCATTGACCTCCATCCACATCACTACACTGTCCAGACAAACACTAAAAATATATATTGCAATACTAGTTCCATGTGTTCTGTTGTCCACTAAACCAATACATGATGTTACTTAATCCTATACACCCATGGTGTAAAATAACTTTTACACTATCAGACAACATAAAAACGACTATGGGTCTACATAATGAAAAATAGGACAAATTACCTGTTACGATATAGACATAATATATAAACATGATATTTAACTTGGCTTCAGCTGACAATCATAACCTTTAACTTTGAATGTGCACAAGTAGACATTTAAATTTGTATAAAATTGAACAATTAGACATATTTGTCCGACATGTCGTCCTTGCACCCTACATATATAATGTCACGTAGGAAACATATATCTACTTGTTCAATTTTATATAAGATTTAAGTGTTTACTTATGCGCACCCAAAATTAGAGGACATAGAGACACCTGAATCCTAATTTAAAGGGGTGTTTATGCAATATGTCTACAACATATAATAATTTATCGTTAAGATTAAATGAATTGTTAATTTCCTCATAAGTGACATGTGTGCAACATGTTTACATCTTAAGTTCTTCAATTTTGATATTCTATGCAAAGCATGGACTTGTTGCAGCGGACCACAAGAAAAAAATCTAATTTGTTTCATTAGTCTGATAATTGTACTATATCAAAAGCAAATTAAGCTAATCTCCTTATATATAATAAATAATATATATTCCACCTTGTCATATCATACATTCATACTTGAATATGCTACCAAACAATTACTATTATATTTCTCTTTTCTCATGAGCCTAATCATTCAACATGAGCCTAATCATTCAACATACCTTGAAAACTATATTTTAAGTAAAAAATAATTTAAAAAAATTATCATAAAAAGTCTGCATGATAATTAGATGATTACAAAGAGATGTGCCTGAGAAACATGATATATATCATCTGGAAGTTCAGTCCATATTTGTCCAAACATTAAGACTAGATGATAGGTACCCTTAATCAACCATGCTTGTAATACGACAAAAATAACTTTTAGCGGTAATAAATAGATATATTAATACAGAGTATTAAAATCTTTATTTTACTGGCATTAGTTAAATGTCATTAGATCAAATGTTGCTAAAGGCTTTAAAGATATATACAAAGAGTGCGAATTGCTGCTAAAAATACATATTTAACGGCAATATATTAAGTTATTATTGTTAATTAATTGTCACTAAAACTCTTTTTAATATAGTGTGCTTCTATTATAATTATGATTAAAATAAAAATACAACTGAAGTGAGCCTTTATATATTACTATTATTTTCGGTACCTAACATGATTTTTATTAATCACCAGTGAAAACATTACAAAATCATAGCTTAGTCAAACTCAACTAGCTATCTCATAACTCCTTGTAACTGGACTATATCATTTATATATTACTATTAGTTTTAAATAAATTGGAAAAATAAAACTATTCTCTTTCCACACAATTTTTACCTAAAGAATTAAAAGATATTAGAATAAACAGTCAAGCCCAAACTTGTTTGTGACTTCATGTATGCTTCCTAAAGCTGTCCAACATCACAATTAACTCTTTATAAATAACTCACACCAACTAATTAAAGCTTCAGTTCTTCTGTTCTTCACATTTAAGTTAAGTGCAGCTAGTTATCTATTCCCAAAATGAAGGTAATCAATATATTAACTTAATTGTAGTATTGTATCCATCTTCATTCTTGTTTACTTTGTTGCAGTTACTCGGTTGGATGCATCGTAAGTTTCGACAGAATAGCAGTGAACCACTAAAGGAATTTTCTGTAGGTAAGTGTTTTTTTCTCTGTACCAGTTTTTCTTGTGATTAATACGATTAAGAGCAGGGAGAATACAAGTGACTTTTTTGGTTGTGTTTAGGAAATCCTTGTACTTGTCTTACTGGGCAGCCATCACTAGATGATATACATTGCTACCCAAAGTCAAATTTTTACAATAAGTCTTTGAGTAAAACTCAGAGAGACAATCACTTGAGAAAATCATTTGCTGGTCTAGAGGCAGCAGCAAGGGCAGATCATTACGATCTCGAAGAAGAGTCATCTGCTGCTCTTTCTGAGTTGTTCCATGGATTCCTTGCAATTGGTACACTTGGTACTGATCCCCTTCTTGATGATCCTTCAACACCGACATTTTCCATCTCTGTGGAAAATATTGCTGAAAAGGATACTGAAGTGACTGAAAATGAACTGAAGCTGATTAATGATGAACTCGAGAAGGTGTTGGGAGCTGAAGCTAAAGATGATACTTGTAATCTTTCTTCAGGAAGAAACAGCTATGTTAGCACTGGAAGAAGCAGTCATGGTGATATAATATTATTAATATATATGTTAAAGTGTGCAATTATATATTTGAAACTAATTGTTATACATTCGACGTACACAGGTAGCACCATTACACTAAGTGGAAAGCAATTGGAAAGTGCAGAGAACAATGGAAACGGAACAACGGTCTGTCCACTTCAGGGCTATCTATTTGGATCAACTGTAGAGATGCAAGAGACAACTTCTGCTTCTGCTAAGAAAGAACATAGGCCTTCGCTCGGTGAGCTATTTCAAAAAACTAAACTAGCAGAAGAAAACTATGGAGCTAAATATCATGAGAAGCGAACAGATAAGGATTCTGATAAATCTGCTGTGCACCTCATGAAGAAAATACTGAAGAAAAAGATGCTTCATGCTTCCTCCCGAAACTCAGTATCAGCTTCCGGGGGAACTGTTGATTCTGTTTCAGCAGAGTCAAAACCCCATAAGGTAGGTGCTTTCGTCTTTCTCTATGTTATGGAACATAACTATGATCATCTAACATTTGAGATGAAGGAGATTCAATTTGTATCGTCACATTACACATAAAGCTGTTTGATCAATAGTATCAAAATGCTAGTGAACCAAATGATCTGACTTGTATAAATGTTGAAACATATTTTGCAATTACATCTCTGTTGTGCAAACAACAAGAGACCTCATGAACATTTGTTCATTAAAGAACATGGCTATTACGAAAAGTCATTTGTTCATGAGAACATGACTATTATGAAAAGTTGTCTGTTCATGAAAAAATATGACTATTGTGAAAAGTATCGCTTAAGTTCTATAAATACAAGGACTCCGTAGAAGCAGACGAAGAATAAATCTACTGGTATATACAAGGGCTTTATTGTATCCTAAAAGGAATGCAAATGGACAATAATATCTCTTTTAATGAAAGTGATTATTCACACCTCAAAGCCATCTTATTCTTCTTCAATTATATTTCCTACTATTTTCTAATACTCACTAATTAAGACATTATTGTTAGTTGAATTTCCAAATACATGTTGTTTAGGCTTAAACTAAATAGTTGCAAGTTATGCAGATCCTACAAATGTTCCACAGAAAAGTCCATCCTGAGAGCTCAATGAAGCCTGATAAGTTCTTAAAAAATGAGAGGGCACATGACCGTGGAGGACTATCACTTGCACGTGATGATATCACGATTATCCCTCACCATCGCCTCTCAAAGGACAGCATCAAGGGTCAGCCTATCATGCAACAGTCCACAGTAGATGGTGATTCAAATGAAAACCGAGAATGCTGGATCAAAACTGATGCAGATTGTAAGTGATTCTCAAATCTTGAATGCACATTTTTATAATTAAAAAGAATCTGTTTAATTACTCTGCCTATATATCCCTTAAAGATAAGTTGTTCATATAGAAAACCAATCTGCGGACTAATCAGATTTTGTTTTGTTGTAGACTTTGTGCTGGAGCTCTAAATTGCCAAAGCAGCTAGCTCATATTGTAAGATATGTTTGTCTCTTCAAAATCTATGCAATTCCGCGTTGTTGGAATGGTTATGTAATTTTCAGAGAAATGTGAGAAAATAAAAGAGGGTGTTCCTCTAAACATATATTGTGTGTGAGACGCATGAGATGTATTAGCTAAAACTGTTCTGTGGTAAAGATTCAAGTATTAATGTTGTATCTCAAAGACTGCAAGTTAAATTTCATGGAGTAATGTATGTTTCGTGTTAAATTTATCAAAATACAGGGAAAAGATTGTCATACTCATGTCATATAACAATTAGTACATATTTACCTCCCTTCGCTTCAAAAACACGTGAAATTCTTTAATTTCCATAAGTTTATTGATAATATGTCAGAAAGGAAATTTATAAATTGTAAGTTGGTATAGCCAAGTTTCACACAAGATGCCGTTAATAAATTAGTTACTACACAAGTTCAAAAAGATGTGGCTTGAGCCATGAGAACTTTCACCTTACTTTTAAACATTCATGTTTGTATTAGGTGATGGATCGGAGCTTATTATAAGCTAGAAACTCTCTTATGCAAGTCTCTCTGTGTGTTTGAGAGTGAAAAAAGATCTCAAGTGTATCATCCATCCTTCCAATGAGTTTCATGTGGTTCAATAGTGTACAATATTATTAACTTTGGTCAATGTACCTATATGCCCTTGATATAGTTACAAGAAGTACAAGTAATTACAACTCAAGGTTACAGTGTTCAACATAATTAGATACTAGGAAAAATACGCCAAGGTAAGTAGAGCTTAATAAGGTTATGAAGGCCCAAAATAGTATCCCCTTTCAAACACGATCCGCCATATTTTGCTGAAATACATACTCCTAAAATTTAACAAGTTTGTTGGGCAAAACATGGCTAAAGCACATGGCACTCGGAGGAATGGGTGCATGGTGATAGGGTTTACTGAAGGCTAATAACAAACAACAACATCAATAGCAAGAAAAACAGCTGTAGCAACAACAACAAAAACAGAAACAACAACAACAACGTCAGCAACAACAATAAACAAACAACAACGACAAAAAACAAGCAACAACATAATATTTTAATTTTTTATTTGGGTACCCCTTTCCCTCTAAAACATTAAAAATCGCCGAATATCAGAAAGTCCCCCCTAAAACTTACAACCCAATCAATAACCCCTCTATTCCCACGTAAATACACCCAGATACCATATCTCTTTCCTCTAAACCCATTCCTTTGGTCATTCTCCCCTTCCCCTTCCTATTTTTTGTGTGATTTTTGCTAAGTAATTTTTTACTCTTACAGGTTATGCAAAATGGAATGATTGATAAACAATATTTTCTTTGTTATATGAGTTTTATTGATTCATACTAAAATTTAAAATTTACGCTATTATTTTTAGTTAGTACTTAGTTTATAGGCATTTCATACGCATAAATATCTTACAATTGTTAAGGATTCGTGCAAATTTTCACCACACCATGAAACTATTCATACTCGATTTTCAACTAATTTCTGGTAAGTTTTTAAATTTATTTTTTGCTTAATTAAGAATTATGCAATTATTTTGTTCTCGATAAAATTTGACTATTCTAATTAAAGGGCAATTTTGCTATTAGAATGTGATCGATATTAGTATAACTTAAAAATTATATGTTTTCTTATTTAATCTGGTAAGCTCTTGGATTTATGAGTGTTTTTCTAGTAAATAGAAGAAAAAGATAAGTGTGAACATCAGCTACCATGGATTACTCCATGGATTTAGAGCTGGAAAAGTGCAGAACCTTTAAGAGAAGAAGAGGAGAATAGGAAGGCTTTGTATTGCACTGAAAGTTGTATCTACAACAATTGTCTACAAGTCTATTTATACAATGATTTATAACCAACTAATTACTGCTCTACTTACTATCATGACTAGCTAACACTATCTAATTATGAGTTTGTTATAACCTCCTAACTAACTGCGATATCACTAATCTCAATACTCCCCCTCAAGCTGGATGGCAAGAGTCATTCTTCAGACCAAGCTTGACAAGTAAATGACCATGTCGAGCCTTTCCCAGCCCTTTGGTAAATAAATCAGCTGGCTGCTCTCTTGTTCCTATGTGATGAGTCTTGATTAGTCCTTGTTGTAGTTTTTCTCTCACAAAATGACAATCAATATCAATGTGCTTAGTTCGTTAATGAAAAATTGGATTTGCAGCTATTTGTATAGCAACCTTGCTATCACAATGCAAATCAATAGGTTGTACAATTGAAACTCCCAGTTCCTTGAACAGACCTGTCAACCAAGAGAGTTCTGCCACTGTGGATGCCATGCTCCTAAATTCAGCTTCAGCTGAGCTCCGTGAGATTGTTTCTTGCTTCTTCGACTTCCATGAAATCAAGGAAGATCCAACCTTAATCATATAACCTGTGACTGATTTTCTAGATTGGGAAACAAGCACCCAGTCTGAATCACAATAGGCAAATAATTGATGAGATGTAGTAGAAGACATAAACAAGCTAAGGCCTGGAGCATTCTTGATATATCTAATCACCCTGATAGCAGCAAGCATGTGAGACTCTTTTGGTTTATGCATGAATTGACTCAAAACCTGCACTGTGTAAGCAATGTCAGGTCTGGTCATAACGAGATATAGCAGCCTTCCCACTAGTCTTTGGTACCTATCAGGATCAATCAGTAACTTATAATTAGTTGTGCTTCCTGTGGCTACATCAAACTCATAGGAAGTATGTCTTTGATTGAAGTCAAGTGGAGTTGAAGCAGGTTTAGCTCCCCCTTGACCTGAATCTGCATTTAATTCAAGGGCATATTTCCTCTGATTCAACAAAATTCCAGATGCATTCATGGAAAATTCAAGGCCAAGAAAAAATCTCAAGACACTAAGATCCTTCATCTTAAACTTCTGCTGAAGGTTGTATTTGGTAGATTGAATGAGTGTATGGTTGGAACCAGTAAGCATCAGATCATCCACATAAACCAAGATAACAACAACATCAGAACCAACAGTAAGAGTGAACAAAGAGTAGTCAAAATGACTCTGAACAAACCCCAAATCCTGTAAAGCTGAAGTGAGCTTCAGGTTCCATTGCCTGGAAGCCTGTTTCAATCCATACCAAGACTTTTTTGCTTGCAAACCTTGTGATGAGAACCTTTAAAAAAACCTTAAGGTATTTTCATATAAACCTCCTCAACCAAATCACCCTGAAGGAAGGCATTGTACACATCCATTTGATAGATATGCCAATTTTTAGAGGCAGCAATAGCTAGGACAGACTTGACAGTCACCAACTTAGCAACTGGGGAGAAGATTTCTTGGTAATCAAGACCCTCCTTTTGGCTAAATCCCTTGGCAACTAGCCTTGCCTTGAACCTTTCAATCGTACCATCAACTTTATATTTTATTTTAAACACCCATTTGCAACCCACAACATTCTTTCCTGGAGAAAGATCAACAATGTCCCAAGTACCATTTTCTTCAAGAGCAACAATCTCTTGTTTCATGGCAAGAACCCATCTGTCATCTTGAACAGCCTCATTATAGGTCTTAGGTTCAATTTCAGAGTTGTGAGCAGCTAGGCAGGTGTCATACTCAGGAGAAATTAGAGCATAGCTCAGGTAATCAGGCATAGGATAGATACAAGAGTTGACTACATATTCATTAAACCATTGGGTGTAGGCTTAGGTCTGTGTAATCTTCTTAGTGGAGCCTCAGACACATCAAACACTGGATGGTTTGCATGTACTGGTGCAGTAGGAGGAGGAATAACATGTGTAGAGGCCATAAGGTCTATTGGAACATCATCAGCAAAATCCATGACAGGAAATATAGGATCATTACTAGGAATCATCTATTTTAAAGGATAAACAGATTCATGAAAAACAACATCCCTGCTAAAAAAGAACCTTTTAGAATGCAAATTATATAGTTTATAACCCTTCTTAGTGGCTGAATAACCCATAAAGACAGTAGGAAGTGCTCTGGCAGCAAACTTATCCCTTTTCTGGACATTTACTGAATATGCTAAACATCAAAAAACCCTGAGATGATCAAGAGGTGGGGAAGTGTGATAAAACATCTCAAAAGGATATTTATTCCTTAGCACAGAGGAAGGAAGTCCGTTGATGATATGCACCACTGTAAGCACACAGTCACCCCAAAAACATAGAGGTATGGCAGCCTCGAACCTGAGGGCCCTAGCTACTTCAAGAATGTATCTATGTCGTCTCTCCACCCCCCATTATGTTGTGGAGTATAAACACATGTAGTTTGGTGAACAGTCCCTTGTGCAATAAGGAAATTATGCATAGAGGAGTTAAGATCTGAACCATTATCAGTTCGAAGAACTTTGATGTTAGAGTTGTACTGAGTGTGAATCATGGAAAAAAAAAATTTAGCATCAAAAAAGTTTCATCCTTAGTGTTCATCAAAAACAACCAAGTAAGTCTGGAGAAATCATCCACAATTGTTAGAAAGAACCTTTTTCCAACAGTAGTTGGCATTCTATATGGCCCCCATACATCAACATGTATCAAATCAAACACAGCTTTAGAATGAGTATTACTAAGAGGAAATGGTAACTTGGTTTGTCGAGCTAAAGGACATACAGGACATAAACCACAAGAGTTCTCTAGATTACTATGTAAAAACTTGTCCATCTTTTGTAAGGTTACAAAAGGCATGTGTCCAAGTCTTCTATGCCAAATACTGAGAGTAGCAGAGTCTTAGCCAACAGTTTGAGCTTTAGGACAAACTGAAGGAAAGGAGTGTAGTGACTTAGCAACATCACCAAACAAATAAAGGCCACCTGATTCTCTACCAGTCCCCAATACCTTGCCACTGCAAAGGTCCTGAAATATACATAATTCAGGATAGAAAGCCACCATACAATTCAACTCCTTAGTGAGCTTGGAAACATATAGCAGGTTAAAACGGAAGTTAGGTATATAAAGAACATCAGAAATTTGTTGTGTGGGCAATATATGCACAGAACCTTTGTGTGTGATATCAGACTTTTCACCATTAGGTAAATGTACTTGACCAACATTAGATGATTGTTGTGGCTCATTTAGGATATTTAGGTTGGAAACCATATGGTTCGTTGCACCTGTATCTATAACCCATTGAGTTTGCTCCAATTTAGATATTAGTGATAGAATTATACCTGAGTTTGAGTCGGTAGAGTTGGGACTTGCTAGGGTGGCTGTGGCCACATTAACTGTGACATCCTACCCTCTGAGAATCATCTGTTGAATCTAGTAGTATTGTTCAGGTGAGAAAATAGGTTGAACAATCTCAGGAGTGGTAGTTTGTGGTGGAGAATCCTCAGCTACACAATTCACAACAGCCTTTGGATAGGAGTTATGTTTCACCTTAGATCTGTTGACATGGAAAGATCTGTCAGGTTGAAATTCTCCTTTGTCCTACGGAGAGTTTCTATTGTACTTATTCCTGGCGTTGAATTGACCAAGCAATCTCCTACAAACTGCTCTAGTATGGCCAAACTTTTTGCAATAATCACAGTATAGATCTGCCTTCTTAGATCTGTAGGTAGGTGCTGGTTTGTTTGTCATTAAGGCTGTGGAATCAGCTATCTCTAAATCTGGCATTACAGAGGTAAGAGATCTCTGACTTTCTTCTTGTATAATAAGAGCATAAATCTGATTCAAGGACGGCAAAGGTTGCATCATCAACACCTGACTTTTGGCTCGAGAATAGGAATCATTCAATCCTATGAGGAATTGAAAAATCCTGTGTTTCTGAATGTGCTCAGTAAATATTCTTCAGGTTGCACAATTGCAGGTAGGAGGAGGAATTAAGGCATCAAATTCATCCCACAGATCACTCAGTTTGGAGAAATAAGTGTATACAGCAGTAGTACCTTGAGTAAGAAAGGCGATCTCCTTATGAAGATGAAAAGTTCGAACACTATTCTCCTTGTCAAACTTATCCTTCAAATTCTCCCAAACCTTTTGTGAATATGAGGCGTAGGCAATTCCAGTTAGCAACACCTTCGAGACTACATTCATGATCCAGGATAATACAATAGCATTACACCTTCCCAGCATTTCAACAATACTCCAGTATATGAGGATTTCGCACAACTACCATCAACAAAACCGAGATTATTCTTTCCTAATAAATCTATCTTCATGTATCTGCGCCATAAGGCGTAATTTTCAGTGCCGGTTAATTGAAGAGAAATCAGGATAATTTCGGGGGTATCTGTAGATTGGAGAAATAACGGATCATTGTGATCAATAGGCGGCACTGGAGTATCAACCATTGATGAAGCTGGAGTATCAGCCATTGATGAAGATTTATGCTTAGTTCCAGAAAAAAAACAAAAAAAAAAAACAGAGGATTGTTTAATCGAATAGTGATGAAAGATAGAGACGATTGCGGAAGCGTAAACAAGCGATCGTACGCTTTGATACCATATGAACATCAGCTACCATGGATTACTCCATGGATTTAGAGCTGGAACAGTGCAGAACCTTTTAGAGAAGAAGAGGAGAATAGGAAGGGTTTGTATTGCACTAAAAGTTGTATCTACAACAATTGTCTACAAGTCTATTTATACAATGATTTATAACCAACTAATTACTGCTCTACTTACTATCATGACTAGGGGTGGGCATTCGGTATTTCGGTTCGGTTTTTTTTTCGATTTTTTCGGTTTTCGGTTTTTGTAAATTGCGTACCGAATACCAAACCGAAATATTTCGGTTCGGTTCGGTTTTTGTTAATTCGGTTCGGTTTTTATTAATTCGGTTCGGTTTTTATTTCGGTTTTTTAATGGGCCTGTTTAGTGGGCTTTTTAAAATTTTAAACTTTACAATTTTTTCAATTTTTTGTTTGATTTTTCAACTTAATGGGCTAAAAAGTAAAAATAGACAATAAATCAAAGAAGTGCATTACTAATTTACTACCAAATTTCAATATATCAATTATCAATGATTCAAATCTTCAATATGTCATTAGGCATTAACACCGCAAATTTTAAATTCACAATATCACTAAAACACACAATTTGAAATTCACAATGACACTACAACAAAAGTTGCATTGTAGATTTGTAGTTAATGTCTTCACAAATACAACATAATAAGAATCTAACAAGTAACAATAAAGTCTTTCATGAACTCATAATAAACAATAATAAGCAACAAACAATGTATTTTGAACTTCTTGTCTTCTTCCATGAGATTACTTTCAACAATAACAAACAACAATAATGAGTTTCTTGACTTTCTTCCATGAGATCGCTTTCAACTTTCAAGTGTCACGTGCCAACAAAATTATTTCTTCATTGTCTTGACCCTTGGACCTTTTAAGATAAAATCAAATATTAGAAACTTAGAATACTACTTTTAAGATTAAAAAATGATATGATTAAATAAATGATGTATTAAACTCACCGCTTGCAAGTCAATCATAGATCAACAATGGAAGAGCTTCTTCCACTATTTGCCATCTCTATAATTAATAAAAAGAAACATGTCATACAAGATACAACACAATAAGTATTTTATTTTTTCCATAAATAAATAAAAAATAAAAAGTCTTACCAAGTTCAATTTTTTCAAGAAACTCCAAACTTTCTTCAACACAAATAGGCTTGGTTTCTTGTCTAAGCCAATCTTGGACACAAATAAGACATTGCACACATTTGGGAGTCAATGAACTTCTAAAGGGATCTAGAATTCGACCACCGGTGCTAAATGCACATTCCGATGCCACACTCGACATAGGAATAGCCAATACATCTCGAGCCAACTGTGAAAGTACTGGAAATCTAGGAGAATTAACTTTCCACCAACTCAAAATATCAAAATCTTCAGATTCAGGTTCTTGGTCTTCAAGAAGATATTTATCCAACTCAGATTTAACACCTACACTTCCGGAATCATTCTTTTGTTTCTTCATGTGCAACTTAGTTCTCAAAGAATTTTTGGACATATTTTGAGAAATACCACTACCAGAAGAATCAGATGAGTCAGATGAAGATGGTTGACTTTTGGAACCTTTTCCATACTTACTTACATATATCGCAAACAAATCCCTCAAGTAAGCCTCTACTTTCGTATTCACTACATTTCCCGTTTCTTCCCCAAGTAATTCTTCAAGAGCAAAACTAACATAGACAAATTTATTGCGAGGATCCAAAACAGAAGCAATAAAAATCATTTTGTTCATTTTTTCAGGAGTCCCCCAATATTTCTTGAATTTTTCTTTCATTCCCGAAGCCATTTTACTCAAATCAAGGTCATCACTTGCTACACATAATTTCAAATAAGCATCAAGTTCACATATATCTTCAAAATGAACATTACAAGTAACATACCGTGAACCTGAAACTTTCAAAGTGAGTTCATAAAATTTTTCAAGAAACTTTGTGACATTCCTCACATTAGCCCAATCTTCATATTGAATTGACCCTGCGATACTTCCATCTTCACAAACATCAGTAGCAAGAAAAGAATTAAAATTACCATCATAAAGATCAAACCTCTCAAAAGCCTTCTCAAACTTTTCTGCTGTGTCTAACATCAAATAGGTGGAATTCCACCTAGTAGGCACATCTAAAGACAACATCTTATCACATTCTATCTTTTGCATTTCAACACATTTCAAGAAATTTCTTGCCCTTGAAGAAGATGATCTAACATATTTCACCATTTGTCTCACCTTTTTGATAGAAGGACCAATTTCTTTCAAACCATCTTGCACAATTAGATTAAGTATGTGAGCCATACATCTCACATGGAGATGCTTACCTTCCATCAAATTAGTTCCCCACATATCTAATTTTTTGGACAACTCTAAAACTGCCACATCATTTGAAGAGGCATTATCAACCGTAACAGTAAAAACGTTATCCAACTTCCAATCAAGTAAACAATTACTAATAGACTCAGCCAAATGCTCACCTTTATGACTAGTGATAGGACAAAAATTCAATATTCTTTTATGAAGCACCCAATCCCTATCAATAAAGTGAGCAGTCAAACACATATAATTGATTCTTTGCACTGAAGTCCATGTGTCTGTTGTGAGACAAATTCTTGGTTGTATTTCTCTTAAAGATTGTTTCAAATTTATTCTCAATTCACCATAAACTTCATAACAATCCCTTGTTATGGTTCTACGAGAAGGAATATGAAACAAAGGCTGGACTTTACTCATAAACTTCTTAAAGCCTTCTTTTTCAACAAAACTAAAAGGTAGTTCATCCAAAATAATCATCTCAACTAAAGCTCTCCTACATACCTCTTGCTCAAATTTCCAAGTCTCTAAATTGTTATTTTGAATATTTAATAATTTTTGAATACCGGGTGCAACAGTCGGAGGTTTATACACTTTACACCGATAAGTCAAATGTTGTTTTAGTCCACTTGTTCCATTTCTTGTTGTATTGGCAGCATAATATTGTTTACAATGTAAGCGCTTTGCTTTAACTAATACACCGTTTTCAAAAACCTTTTCAAAGTGTTGCAAACAAGAGATCTAGGATCCATTTCTTTTCTTTTTTTTTTGTTATTTCTGTACCAATCGACAAATCATTGCTATTACTAGGAGTATTATCCGTAGAATCAGCCATACTTATTCGACTTTGATCAGCTACACCCATATTTAATTCCGTTTGTTCAGCCATCTATATATATAAAAAAAATCACAATAAATTCCCAATAACTAGTAACAAAAATAAAATCAGAAAAAAAAATGAAAAAAGTCAAAAAAAAATTGAAAACATACGGTTACATACCTGCACCTGGCTGCTGCCTGCTGCTGTCGCGGGCGGCTGGCTGCTGCTGTCGCGGCTGGCTGCTGCTGCTGGTGGACGGCGGCTGGCGGCGCTGCTGCTGGTGGCGGTGCACGCCGGCTGGAGAAATGAAGGCAGAAGCTGTGCTGACTGCTGAGGGCTGAAGAGTGAAGAGGAGAGGATGAAGTTGAAGAGAGAGGAAGAGTCAAAATGATAGGGTATTAGGGATTTAGGGTTTTTTATTTTTTTTAAAAAAATTATTTAATATTAATAATTATTAAATATAATATAATTTATAAATTAAAATATAATATTTCGGTTTAAACCGAAATACCGAATTCCAAAGTAATACATACCGAAAACCGAATCGAAATACCGAAAATACAAAAAAATAAACCGAATACCGAACCGAAAACCGAAATACCGAAACCGAAATTCTGAAAAATTTCGGTTCGGTTCGGTGTTTCGGTTTTCCGGTGTTTATGCCCACCCCTAATCATGACTAGCTAACACTATCTAATTATGAGTTTGTTATAACCTCCTAACTAACTGCGATATCACTAATCTCAATAATAAGTTCAACGAGAAAAGTTCGTAAACAAATTGATCTACCAAAAGAGCTAAACGTATAAACTAAGGGAAGTGAATAATAATAAAGAAATCAGTAAATTATAATCTCGTTGTCTTAAACAAATCATGTGAAAGTTAAACTTAAAAATTGATCCATAATAAAGAAACATTCGTCAATGTTGTGAAACAAATTAAAACATTCCTTTTTTTTTGTTTAAAAAAACTTAAGATAATTTTATTATTGCTAAAAGTAGACCCTTCGATTTTGGAGGCCTAAGGCATATGCCTCATTTTAAAAGGCATTGAGTCACCCCTAAAAGCTACGTAAATGATGTTGGATGCTATTTTAAATAGTAAGTACAAATAAAAGTATAAAATACATAAATACTATAATGTTAAGAGCCAATTGCATTATTTCCCTACTCTTTATCAAATTACAAAAATCCCTTAAAGTTTATGGATTTTGGATACATCACTAGACTTCTGAATACATCACTGGACTTCCGAATACATCGACAGACATTTAGATACATTAGTATACATTAGTGAGGGATGTATCTGAGAGAGAAGGGATGTATCAAATAGGGGATGGGACATATGAATACTTCACTGGACTTTCGGATACATCAATAGACATCTTGATATATAAATAAGGGATGTATCAGAGAAGGGAGATGTATACTAGAGGTGGATAGGAATGTATCACAGAGAGGAGAGTGATGTCTCAGAGGGAGAATTTTTAAATCTTTATAAATGATAGGAATTTTAGAGATTATAGTAAAATAAGATGTATATTTAGATAATTTTCCTAAAATTTTCGAATAACTAAATATGGAATGTTCACATGTTTTGATATAGATGATATTGTTGGGCTCGAAAGTGATTAGGGTGTCATGCGGAAACTTACAATTGTATGTTACAATGGTAATAAATTAGATGACAAAAACTTCTACTAAAAACATGATATTATTATATGAAAACTAATATAAAAGAAAAACATTATAAATATTGAGAGAATAATCTCCCCATTAACAAAACTCTTAAATGTCTATATTGTGAACACCATCGGATTATGCCATGAGAATAAGGATCTTTAATTTATAGATCTCAAAACTTTTCCTCTAAAGAAAAAGAATAAACCAAATATGAAAGAAAATATTGTTTTTATTTTGGAAAAGTTAAATCATTTATGGTAATACTCTGTGTTTCCTTTTCAGAAAAAAATAAATTTCAAATAAAGTAAGAAAATAATAGCAAAACCCTAAAAAATCTCTCATTTTGGCTTATGTTTTCTACCAAAATAATCTGATCCTTCTTCTTCACATAATCCTCATGTATCACTGTTGATTATCGTGATTTTAAAAAAAATTGATATGGGTTAAATAGTGGAGCATATGTTAAAAGTCATTAGTATGGTTGAAAGTAGAGCTCATGCACTAAAAATAATATGCATGAGTTGAAAATGGAGCTCATGCGATAAAAATAAGATACATGAGTTAAAAGTGGAGCCCCAACATAAAAGTTTGCAAGAATTGAAAGTTGGAGCCCGTGATTTAAAGTAATCAGGAGTTGAAAAATGATTTTGTTTTAAAGGATGAAACATGATTGTTAAAAATGTATCTGAAATTTTTCTCTACATGTAGTTGTACAAAAATCTTCGTAATCATCATGTTGATTGCAAATTGATCTGAAACTGCCTTGAACATGTCTTCAACTTTGTTCCAGTGGATCATTGAACCACATGTTCTGATACCACTTGATGGATTCGGAAGTGATTAGTACATCATGCAAAAATTTACAATCGCAAATCAAGACGGTGATGAATTAGGTGACAAAAACTTCTACTAAAACATAATAGTATTATATGAAAACTAATATAAAAGAAAGAAGAGAAGAATCTCCCCATAAACAAAACTCTTAAATGTCTACATTGTGGATATTATTGTGTTATGCTATGAGAATAAGAATCATCAATTTATAGATGTCCAAACTTTTTCTCTAAGGAAAGAATAAATCAAGTATGGAATAAAATAATATTTTTTTTTTGGATAAGTTAAAATGTTTACGGTAATACTTTGTTTTTTATTTTTGAAAAAAATAAACTTTAAATAAGATAAGAAAATCAGAGTAAAATCCTATCAGATATGACTATCTTGTCATAAAAAAATATATCACGACTTAACGAACAATGAGGATGATTCAAAAAATGATTACTCCATTCAGTCATGTATAATTTTGAAACCAATAACTTCACAGTTAAGACAATTAGGACCACTATAGAACCTTATTTGGCTTGTAATGTAAGCTCAGAAATGAGTATCATAGATTTGGAAATAGTGACTTTTGCCTTCTTTGACACTAGTCTTACTCCATTATTATTTTTTTCGATTTGATTTGATTTGCAATTCGATTTGATTTTTGATTAAAAAAATTATCATTTCATTATAACACATGTTCCGTGAGACTTATAAACAACTCATAAACTTGAGGTAACAGTTGCCCACTTTTTGTTCTTTCTCACGATTGAAAGGATAGTTCCTCCATGGCTCGTCAAGCAATCAATGACTTGGTAAATTTAGCTCATACTCTAATTTTTGTGTCCAATGTGCAATCATATTTCATAAAACCACACTTATGAACTACTAACTCCTTCGTTAAAAAGCGTGGAAAGTTATGTGAAGTTTAGACACATCAACACCCGAACTTAGAACTTTTGTTTGACCTCAAGCAACTATAATAAGACTCTATCTATACTAAACTTAGGCATCATAAAACTAGAAAATCTACGACAAATCAAATGTTGAACGTACACTTCAAAACACATACATTCAAAATAGTTTACCCCTCCCTTTTATTCAAAACAAAACGTGTATAATTAGAAATGTCAAACTAATGTAGAAGCATCAAAGACTGACATTACGCTACTGATTGATGACCATGCATACACCAATGATCCACAACTTTACGCTTAGCAATCAGGCAATGTTATCCTAATGCCCTCACACATCAAACAACGTCTCTCATTCACATATTCAAGTAAAACCAAAATGGTATAAATAAAGTGCACTCACGCTTATAAAAAATTTCAAACAACATTGCATGTACACATATTATAGCCTATAAGATTGTCCTTATTTCTACGCTCCTTCGTCGAATGATCGAATAAATGGCCATCGCTCATTAAAGATAAAAAAATAAAACATGTATAATTGTAATTAGTTGAGTAACGCTACCATGAAAAAAGAAAAAAATAATTCTAGTTTTTACATTCATAAGGAACATACTTAAATCTTATATTTATAGTGCATTAGATACAAAACAAAATTGTTATACATATTTACAGGAATAACATTTGATGAAAGTAAATTAAACCAATCATCTTAAGAACATTTTTCTTTCACCATACTCCCTGTGAAATTGTTCCAAATATTTTTGGCGGGTTACTACATTTGACAATGATAGCTTCACTATTATGAGGTATACTTTGAGTGTATCATTGATCTTCTTTGTGATCTTGGGTGAAGTGATTACTATGAATGAATATTTCATTCTATGTCCTATGCCCTAACAAGGTATAAGATGGCTTGTCGATCAAGCGATGATTGGATATCATGTCGGTTACTTGAGAAAGTCCAAAAAAAGTTAATAATTTATGAAATTCGGTTTTGATCGAGTCAAGCTAAATGATTTTAAGGATAATGAATTTTTTTTATGTCTTAATAGTAATCTTCAGTTATGCAATTTCATATTCTAATTCAATCATTTTACATACAATACAATTTCAAATGTAATTCAGTCATTTTACATATAATACAATTTCATATGTACTTACGCTCTTTTTTTTTGGATCTCTGCATTTTAAAATGATGCAAACTTAGGTATTTAGGATAATCACCTAACATATGAAAGTATATGTTGTAGCTATGATGTGATCCATTTATTTTTGAAGCATAGTTAGTCTGGGATTCTTGTTCTGTAATACCTCAGAAGTTAGATAGTCAAAAAGGAAAGAGAAGTGGAGAAATTAACTGTTAGTAGTGAACAACGAATCCCATATATGGTGACACCTCGAAAATCAAACCTAGAAAGAAGTTACAGAACTTACTTGAAACAGTGAACCACGGTAGGGTTCACGGTCCGTAGATCTGCCCGTGGCCTAGAATTAAGCTCCACAAGGCCCAGATATCAGACCATGGACTCCTTCACAGACCGTGGTCTTGACAGCGGGTTGTGGTTGTGTTCGTTGTACAGAACCAGTAGGCCCCCAAGACTAGTCTCAAACACCCCTCGCCCAAGTAAGGACCACGGAGACCTTTACGGTCCGTGGTCCTTCGACTCCCTATCCCAAGTGAAGACCACGAACATCTTCACGGTCTATGGTCCTTTACACGGGTCATGGAAGCTAAGGGTTCGTGAGCCAAGGTTGTTAGTCCACCTAACCAAGTGAAGACCACGACCCACTTCACGATCCATGGTCTTTTTCATGGTCCGTGAAGGTGGTTGTGGTCAGCCCCATCAGCAGTTTAAGTCAAGCATCTTTTGGTCATTTCCTATTTTGTTGGACTGCTAAACTACGTCATTTTAACCGTAAACTAAGTGGTTTTGGTTAGTTTTATCCTGGAAACATAAATAGAACTTACCTAAGTCAAATCATTTATCAAAAACTCAAAAAATTAGAACGTAAAAGGAGATAAAAGTCGAGCAACCCTAGTTCAAGAACACAACAAAAATCCTTCAATTCCAACCCCGAAATCAAAAGATTTCTCTGTGGAATTCGTCACCAGCTATGAGGGATTTCACTAGTGGGTTCCTTTTGCCCATTAAGTCCCTAGATTTCAGTCAGATTCTCGATTCCTTACTATCAAGTAAACCTAGGGTTTCTAGAATTTCAGCAAATTATCATGAATTAGTTTATTTAATGTTAATCATATTGTCATGTTATTACTTGGTTTCTTGCATGAATTTCAGAACCCTAGTTATGTAATTATTTACTTCTTGAATTATACATGCTAGGTCAGGTATCTTAGCATTTCAGATATACATGCCTTAGTCTTGAATGTGTCATTATCAGTATATTAATGTACATTCCCAGTTTGCATGTCAGTTTTGAGCTATCCAGTATATTCCATAAATTTAGTCATAATGTGTTAGTCATTTAATCTATTGGGAGTAGCATAATATCGAGTTAGACTGGGGTTTGTCACCCATATAGTCCCAAAACTATGATCTACGTAGGTTGTAAGTTCCCTCTGTGGGCATCATTTTAGTGATCACGCCAGCATACCTCCACACCTTTGGCCGAGTTTATTGGGTCCTCTCGATGGGGCGTTTTCATCAGACTCCAAATTTAGCTTATGTGGTTTTATTATCGGTTATTGATAGCTCCCACAGTTTAGTCAAACTCCATTGCATTTACCACATGTTAGTATAGTCAGTATTCATTCTCAGCATATTATCATTAAGTCATTGCATTCAGGTAAGTGAGTATTCAATATCTTATCATGTTAAAATTATACTCTTGCTTTATTGCTTGTTCAGTTACATGTTTATTTCAACTTTACTTTACCCTGCATGCTTAGTATGTTTTAAGTACTGAAGCATACTCTATGCTACATATTCTCGTGATGTAGGTTCAGGTTTTCAACATTCATATCACGCTTTGATCGGTTCCCGATCTCCAGTTCATCAACATCAGTGGTGAATCCTCATTATTCAAGGACAATAGTCATGTTATCCTTTTAGCATTTCAATCTTTTAGTTTGAGTTTTGCTAGATTTCGTTAGGGCATGTCCCAACAATTCCAGTCAGTTAGAAGATATTTTCATACATAGTTAGATTCAACTTAGTATTCCAGTAGGAAGTTTCTTTGTATTAAACTCTCATATTTCATATATTTTGTTTTAGTATATGGGTATTCCCCATCATTTCAGATTTACTTTATGATTAGCTTCCGCATTGATTATAATTGTTCTTTGTATGCTTATGCCATACCAACAGGGTTATCTTGGGGTCACTTGTGATCCTAGGTCCCGTGTCCACGTCTCGGCGGTAGCTCAGGGCATGGCAAATTTGGTATCAGAGCACTAGGCTTAAAGTGTCCTAGGATGTCTGAAAAAGCTTCAATAAGTAGAGTCATTTTATGGGTGTGAAGTGCACCACATCTAATGAGAAGGAGGCTGCAATTTGTTTTAGGAAAAATCTTCATTTTCTTTGTTACTCTTATCGCGTCTAAGGTGTGATCTAATTCCTCTCTCTAAACCAATGTTCTATGTTACAGAAATTCCTCCTCGTAGATCTAACGTCAAGAATTCAAATGCCATGAATGCAAACGACAACTCCTCAGTCCTAGAACAAGAAGTCTCATATGTAGAGTTCCGGAATGCCATTTACAGTGGCAACCAGAACAATCAATGGGCTCAAGTTCCAGCACATGCTAATGTTGGGTCAGCTGCATCTAGAGTGAGAGATTTTGTTAGGATAAATCCACCAAAGTTCTTAGGATCGCAAATTGGCGAAGATCCCCAAAACTTCATTGATGAGGTCAAAAAGATCTTTAAATTGATGTAGGAAACTGGGAATGATCGAGTTGAGTCAGTATCTTACCAACTCAAGGATATGGCTCATATCTGGTATAATCAGTGGAAAAAGATCAATGCAGCTCCTATCATTTGGGATTTCTTTATTGAAATTTTTTGGACAGGTTCTTCCCAAGGGTACTAAGAGAGGCAAAGACTCAAGAATTCATGAACTTACAACAAGGTATCATGATAGTCTTAGAGTATGGACTCAAGTACCCAACTCTATATGTATGGTCCTCACATGGTTGTTGATTTCAGGGCTGAAATGAATAAACTTCTATATGGAGTCTCAGTCTTAATGAAATATAGTGTAAGAATGCTATCTTGCTGGAAAATATGAACATCTCTAGGCTCATGACTCATGTTAAGCAGGTTGAGGGTGATAAGGTTAAGGAACGGGCTAAGGAGAATAAGAAGGATGGAACTGGAAACTATGAGTAACTCAACAGAAGTTGGATGGAGGAAATTGCTCGCAGGGTCAGTAGAAATTTTCAGCTCCAGCACCTTCGTCAGCTAGTGTTCCATCGTCCAAGTTCAGACAAGATCAGAAAGGTAGGATATCAGGCTCTAAGTCTCAAGAAAGTGTTTCAAGTACCAAAACCTACCCAACGTGCCCTAAGTGCGGTAATAACCATCCGGGCAAGTGCCTGGTAGGAAAAGAAGGATTCTTTGGGTGTGGTCAGTCTGGCAACAAGTTGAGGGATTGTCCTTCTAAACAGGGTCATGGAGGAAATAATGGTAGAACTCAGTCTACAACTTCAACAACACCAACAAGTCGCCCGACTCAGTAGGTAACTCATTTGGTACAGGTGGCAGATGGCGCCAAAACAAGCTTTATGCTCTTCAGGCTCGCCAGGATCAGGAAGATTCTCCTGATGTAGTCAGTGGTACATTACGATTCTTTAACCTCGATATGTATACTTTGTTAGATCAGGGGCTACTCTTTCCTTTATAATTCCTTATATAGCGGTTAAGTTTAATGTTAGTCAAGAAATCCTCTCGAAACCTTTCTTAGTCTCTACTCCAGTCGGAGACCTAGTTATAGGTAGACAGGTATAAGATCTTCGCGAAGTTCCTCCCAGAAGGGAAATTGACTTTGGAATCGATCTCCTTCTTGATACCCATCCTATTTTTGTTATTCCTTATAGAATGACTTTAACTGAGCTTAGGGAATTAAAAAGAAATTGAAATACCTTTAAAATAAGGGCTTTATAAGGCCTAGTATTTTGCTATGTGGTGCACTTGTATTGTTCGTGAAGAAGAAAGATGGTTCTCTCAGGATGTGTTATGACTATAGGTAGTTGACCAAGGTTACAATCAAGAATAAATACCCCATCCCTAGGATTGATGACTTGTTTTACAAACTTCAGGGCTAGTCATTTCTCAAAGATAGACCTTTGATCAGGTTATCATCAACTCAAAGTCAGAGATAGTGGTATTCCGAAGACAGCTGTCAGAACTCGATATGGGCATTATAAATTTGAAGTATTGTCATTTGGGCTAACCAATGCTCCTGCAGCTTTCATGAATTTGATGAACAGAGTGTTCAAGAAGTATTTGGACTTGTTCGTTATCGTCTTTATTAATGATATCCTCAATTATTCTTGGAATGAGGAAGAACATGCGAGTCATTTGAGAGTTGTACTACAAACTCTCAAAGATCACCAGTTAGTTACTAAGCTTAACGAGTGTGACTTTTGGTTACAATTTGTAGCTTTCCCTGGGCATATAGTATCCGGCAAAGGAATCCGAATGGATTCCCAAAAAATAGAAGCAATGAAACAATGGCCTAGACCTACCTCTTCTATAGATATCAAAAGTTTCTTGGGTCTAGCAGGTTATTGTAGAAGGTTTGTGGAGGGATTTCATCCATAACCTCTCCATTGACTAGGTTGGCTCTTAAAAAGGTTAAGTTTCAGGGTCAAATAATTGTAAGAAAAGCTTCGCAGAACTAAAGACTAGGTTGACTACAACTCATAAGTCAACAGATTGTGATGCATCTAGATTCGGCCTAGGTTGTGTGTTGATGAAGCGAGGTAAGGTTATATCTTATGCTTCCTGACAGCTTAAAGTACATGAGAAGAATTATCTGACTCATGACCTCGAGCTTGCAGCAATATTTTTTACACTTAAGATTCGTAGACACTACATGTATGGTGTTCACTTAGATGTGTTCACTGATCATAAGAGCCTTCAATATGTGTTCACCCAGAAAGAGTTGAATCTTTGTGATAAAAAATGGCTTGAGTTCCTCAAGGATTATGATATGAGTGTGCATTACCATCTTGGTAACGCAAATGCAGTAGCAGATGCCCTTAGCAGACTATTTATGGGTAGTTTAGCACATGTTGAGGAAGAAAGAAAAGAGATACCAAGGGATGTTCACAGGCGTGCTCGTTTAGAAGTTCTTCTTATGAGCATCTTAGATGGTGGTGTGACAGTTCGAAATGGATTCCAATCTTTATTGGTAACGAAGGTTAAGGAAAAAGAAGACATTAATTCGATATTGCTTGAACTCTAGGGTGCAGTCTATCAACAGAGTTAAGGTATTCTCCCAAGTAGGAGATGGTGTGCTTCACTATGAGGGTTGACTATGTGTTCCTAATATGGGCGAGTTGAGACAACAGATTCTAATAGAAGCCCATAACTTCAGGTTATTCTATTCATCCAGGCGCCACTAAAATGTACTGTGATCTATGGGAAATCTTTTGGTTGAATAGCATGACGAGGTTGATGAATCCTCGAACTAGACTCATTTAGAGCTATATTAATGTAAATAGTGTCCCCAATTTCTTATTTTATCTCAATATCTGATGAAAACTCTTTTGTTTAAGGTATTTGGAGTTTTCTTTTGCGTAAGCATGAATCTTATGCGCAAAATGGAACAAAAAGGATGAAAAAAGAGCTGAAGTTGAAGTCTGAGCTTCGCCAAGTATACTTGGCAATCCGCTGAAGAGCTACATTTCGCCTTTGTTTCAGCTAGTGAAGCCTTAAGGAAGTGGATTCAAAAGGCGATAAAAAGGAGTAGTCAACGTTTCGTCGAATAGTTACGCAAAGCAGAGTTATTCCACCCAATGTTATAACATGCATAAACTATGAAGGCAAAGCATAAACGGTGACGAACTAGAAGAAAGGCGAATCACCGAATCACGACTAAATTCGCCAAACAAATTCGTCATCACTTAATCTGAAGTCTATAAATACTAGCCTTAGTTATTATTTTTTGGGGTCCGAACATTATTATAATTTTTTCTTGCTAGAAGTCTAGTTTGGATATTTTTTTCTAAAGTTTGGAGAGGGTTTTGTGGGGGACTTTAAGAAAGAGGTTCGTTTTCCTCAAATTGGAAGTGAGTCTTCTCCATTATTCTTCCTTTGCTCATATTAAGGTCTAATTTCTTATACCCATTTGATTTCTTTATCATTTTAGGTGTATTTGATTATTTCTTGATGTGTCTCTAAAAACTCCCATTCTTGGAGTGTGATTTAGAAAATAAGTGTTGATATTATTGTTGGGTCTTGCTTGCTGATAGGGTTAGATGTATTTTAATGGTAATTTCGCCTAGTGGTTGTGGTTTAAGTTAGTGCATTTGTGGTTGCAAATACAGAACCACCTATGTGTTTTCGGCTTGCTAGAGAGAAAGTTCGTGAAACCAAGACCCCCGCTAGATTGATGTCCTAAGTAGTGAGGTGGCAAGAGGCTCAATCCTAGAGGGTGAACCATAGCTTCATATCCAATAACCTTTCATCGAAAGAACGGGTATGGATAAGGCGTAGTCTAGTCTTTTTTTATATGAGTGGGTTTCCGAGAGGAACCCATTCGATTTGGGGTAAACTGCCCGAGAGGAAATTTACTTTCACCTAAAGCTTATCCTAGTTACCCTTATTTTGCAAATTTTCCTATCAAAAACATGCACCCATTAGTTTACGTCAACATATATTGCGGTCACACCCCAAGAACTTTTCCCCATACTCGATTTCCCTTTATTTTAGTCGTTTTTACTACTTGTCATAAAACCATTTTTTGATATTTGACATTTTGGTGTCACAAATTGAATTTACTTTGTTTTTATTCGATAATGTCTTAAACTATCACTAACTAAAAATAAATTGACTACTATTTTCACTACCACTCTATTTGGACACGAGCCCAACCCTTGGTTGGGTTACTATACTCACTTCGATTCGTAGACACTCAGACTGTAAGCCAGTGCTATTGATCACGAACGCAAAAAAAACATCAAGGGATATAATAGATTTGTTGGCTAAGTGCCCCAACTTTCAGGAAGTACAGTTAGAATATTAGAAACTAGGATGTATGACTCAGGAGATCGACTTTCCTTGGTAGTGGGAAGTAATCAACATGTATTACATTTAGGGATTACCTTATACCCGCAGACAACATGACTCCGTTTGGGTGATAGTTGACAAAGTTACTAAGTCTTATCGCTTTTTGGCGGTCAAAACTACAGATTTGGTGGAGGACTACGCCAATCTTTAAATGAATTAGATATTCAGGTTGCATAGGGTTCCTTTTTCTATCATCTCATATAGAGGTCCTTAGTTTACCTCTCATTTCTGTAAGTCATTTCAGAAAGGTCTTGGTACTTAGGTTAATCTTAGCACCACATTTCATCCACATACGGATGATTAGGCAAAGCATACCATTTAAAACTTAGAGGATATGTTAAGAGCTTGTGATAATTGTTACCATTCTAGCATTAAAATGACCTTTATGAAGCATTGTATGGGCGTAAATGTAGATTTCCTGTTGGTTTTTTTGAAGTAAGTGAAGCAACCTTGATAGGACCAGATTCAATCTATGAAGCTATGGAGAAAGTTCACCTCATTGTAGATATATTTAATACATCCCAAAGTCACCAAAAATCTATGCAAATGTAAGGAGAAGGAAACTAGAGTTCCAAATTGATGATTGGGTCTTCCTAAAAGAGTCTCCTATTAAAAGGGTGATGAGATTTGGAAAAAAAGGGTAGCTTAGTCCGAGATATGTAGGCCCTTACAAGATCTTGAAAAGGAATGGTAAGGTGACTTATGAGTTAGAGTTAGCAACAGAACTAGCAGAAGTGCATCCAGTTTCCCACATTTCGTTGTTGTGTGTGGGTGATCCAACATCTATTGTATCTTTACAATGTGTGGATGTGAAGGATAGTCTCACTTGTGAAGAGGCATCAGTTGAAATTTATCATCAAGTTCAAAGATTGAGAAACAAAGAAGTTGCTTCACTGAAGGTTTTGTGGAGAAGTCATTTTGTAAAGGGAGCTACTTGGGAAGTAGAAGTAGAAGCAACTATGAAATTCAAATACACTCATCTCTTTCCTTCTGATTCCACTCCATTTGGAGGTATTATTTTCTCTTAATTTTTTCAGTCATTCATGCGTGAAATCAGTCTTAGCATCATGTTCCTTCAGTTTGTACTTGCATTTTCAGCATATATGCATGTTCTTGAAGCTCAATCAGAAATTAGTATTCAGTGCTTAGTGGTGGGGTTGTAGCTATTTGCCTCCATTTAATATAGTTTAACCTTCATTCATGGGCGAATGTTCCCAAAAGGGAGATATCATAATACCTTGAGAATCAAACCTAGAAAAAAATTGCAGAACTTACCTGAAACAGTGAACCATGGCTGGTTCATGGACCATGACAGGGTCTACAGTCCATAGACCTTTATGTGGTTTAGAGTTAAACTCCACTAGGGCCCAGATGTCAGACCACGAATGCTTTCATGGATCATGGTAGTATACATTGTACAGAACCAGTAGGCCTCAAAGAATAGCCTCAAACACTCCTTACCCTAGTAGCTACCATGGGGACTATCACAATCCCTGGTCTGAAGATGGGTATGGGTATGTTCGTGGAAGTCTAAACAGTAGCCCCCTAGCAAGCTCCTTAGAATCCTTATCCCAATTGAAGACCACAAACACCTTCACGATTCTTGGTCCTTCACATGGGCCGTGGGAGAGTCCGTGATCCAAGGATCTCAGACCACAAGACTAAGTGAATGCCAAGACTGATGTACCGTGGTTTCACGGTACTTTCAATGTTTTTTCCTTAAGTTTAGTGTGTGTATAAGGCCTCTTTGAAGTAGTTTTAATGTATTTTTCTTTGTGTTTGCAAGAAAAACTGTCCAGAATGAAAACACTGAAGATGTGCTGAAAATTGCAGAAAAGATGACCTACGGAGCCATCGATGGTCCGTCTACCCATCGACGGTTCGTAGTAAGGCTACGGAAGGGATGATGGTCCGTCGTCTCATCGATGGACTGTCCTGGTGACTGTTGGTGTTAACAGAATGTAGCCTCAATACCCGATTTGAAAAGATTCTAAGTGTGGAGCAACAAAGGCCATCGACGGACCGTTGTCCTGTCAACGAACCATCGTCTTGATCCGTCGATGGTAACACAGAGTTGGAGAAGAAAGCAGCTGAAAATAGAGTTGAAGTACGACGTCGATGATCCATCGTTACCTTGACGGTCCATCGATCAGGTCGTCGACGCGAGACATGTTTTTTGACAGATTTTCCTTATTTAGGTTTCCCTTTATGTTTAGGATTCTTTTATTATAAATATGACCAAAAACCTCATTTTTAGGGTTAGACTCTTGGTTATTTTTCTGATTTGTAACATTGGTTGTTAAAAATTGGGTTTTGGAAAATACTTCATTTTTTCGAAATCGTTTATTGTATTATTTTCTCGAATTCAAGTGATTTTCTGGATTTTCTTTAATCTCATCAAAGTAAGTACATAATTCTTGTTTAATTAATATGAATTGTGTAATTATGAACATGGGTAACTAAATCCATAACTAGGGTTGTGGGAACCATGGGTAATTAACAAAGTAAAACTAGCTAAAATAACAATTCTCGAATAGTTTCTTGCATGTATTGATAATTATTTCGTTTAGAAGTCTTTTTAACGAGTGCACATGTTAGAACTCGCCTTGTTGCTACTTGCCGAACCAAGGAGGTAGATAATAAGAAAAGAATTATTAACGTAGATTTAGTATATACGATCTAATAGGTTGGTGTCGATTAGTGCAAAGTAATAACTAAGCCATACATCGATTATGATTCTTAATATGAGGTAAAATGTAAGGTTTAGTAAAGTACACACACGTAGCCGGACCAAGGTGCGGAGTGAAATTCACTAGTTGCCGGATCAAGGAATTAGGGATACACAACTTACCACTTTGCATGCAAGATACTAGGACAGAGTTGTTATAGCGAGGGTTACTGTGTTACGAACCTATGTGGAACAGTTACACCCTAGTTTATCTAATCATTTGGTAAACATCGAATATTTGAACTAGCTACTTGTTTACTTAGACTTAATAAATTACTTTTGTTATACAAAATCCCTCCTTTAATTGTTTGTTTTTGGAAAGGACTTGACTAAATAGAAGTAATCGTAGATTAAAAATAAGTCTAAACCATCGTGGGATCGACCCCCAACCTAAAATTTGGGTTCTTTACTTGATACGACCGCTTATACTTCTTTAGGGAAGTATAGTTTGAGCGTATCAACAACCAAGTTCACGGTCCGTGAAAGTGGCTGTGGTCAGCCCCATCAGCAACTTAAGCTAGGGGACTTTGGGTCTTTTCCTTTTTTGTTGGACCTCTAAACTACGTTGTTTTAACCCTAAACTACGTGGGTTTTCTTAGTTTTAGCCTATAAACATAACTAGAACTTACCTAAGTCAACTCATTCATCAAAAACTCAGAAAATTATAATGTAAAAGGAGATAGAGGTTGAGAAACCCTAGTTCAACAACATAACAAGAATCCATCAGTTCCATCCTTGAAATAGAAAGATTTTTCTATGGAATTCGTCACCATGTATGTGAGATTTCACTAGTGGGTTCCTTTCGCCCATAAGGTCCCTAGATTTCAGTCAAATTCTTGATTCCCTACTATCAACAAGACCTAAGGTTTCTAGAATTTCACCATATTATCATGAATTAATTTATTTAATGTTCCAAATTAGGTTATCATGTTATTACTTGGTTTCTTGCATCAATTTAAGAGCCCTAGTTATGTATTTCTGTAGTTCATGATTACACATGCTACGTCTGATATTTTAGCATTTTAGATATACATGCATCAGTCTTGAATGTGTCATTATCAATATATTAATGTGCATTCCCAATAGACATGTCAGTTTTGAGCTATCCGGTATATTTCAGAAATCTAGCCATAATGTGTTAGTCATTTTATCTATTGGGAGTACCATAATACTAAGTTGAACTTGTATCAATCACTCATATAGTCTCATAAAGAGCCACGTAGGTTGTAAGTCCCCTCTGTGGGCATCATTTTAGTGATCACTCAGCATGTCTCTACACCTTTCGTCAGGTGTATTGGGTCCACTTGATGGGACATATACATCAAACTCCGTATTTATCTCATATGCTTTTATTATATATTATTAGTAGATCCTACAGTTCAGTCCGACTCTTTTGCATTAACCACATATTACTATAGTCAGTATTATTTCTCAGCATGTTATCATTTGGTCATTGCATTCAGTTAGCTTAGTATTTAGTATCTATATCATGTTCAGAGCATACTCTTGCTTTGTTACATATTTATTTTACCTTTAATTTATCATGCATACTCAGTACCTTTCAAGTACTGACGCATACTATGTTCTACATCTTCTCGTTATGTAGGTGCAGGTTCTTAACATCCATATCTCGCTTAGATCGATTTCCTATCTTGAGTTCAACAGCATTACTAGTGAGTCCTCATTATTCGAGGAGAATAGTCATGTTATTCTTTCAATATTTCAATCTTTTAGTTTTAGTTTTGCTATACTATGGCGGGGCATGTCCCAACACTTCTTGTTAGTTAAAGGCTATTCTCTGACATGGTCAGATTCAACTTAGTATTCTATTTGGATGTTTCTTTGTATTAAATTCTCACATTTCATATATTCAGTTTTAGTATATGAGTATTTCCCATCATTTCAGATTTACTTTATGATTAGTTTCCACATCAGTTATTATTGTTCTTAGTATTATCATGGCATGCCAATAGGGTTAGCTTGATGTCACTTGTGATTCTAGGTCTTGTGTCCACGTCTTGGGGGTATCTCAGGCGTGACATCTATGGACGATAGGATGTCCTACGAGTCGTAGAAGGACAATCGTAGAAGTTGGCCAGTTGAGTTTTAAAAATTAAGTTTTTAAAGTTTTCACCTATGAGTTGACTGAACAAATCGTATGATTTGTTCAGAGATTTGCTTTAGGACCTTAGTCCTATGGAAGGGTTTGACAGGCCTTCATTTGGTCTTCGAACCACACGAAGGTCCTTTATAAAAGTTCCAGACTAAGTGAAAATTTGAAGTGAAGTTTGAGTTCTATCGATGTGTTTAACGGACCATAGAAGATTCAATGGGCCGTAGAATAGTCTCATGGGAAAAGATAGATAATTTAGATTTCTAAAGTTTGTTCTAGGGTCCACTAGGACAGACCGTAGGTCAGACTCCTGGGACAGTCTGACAATTATTTTTAAAGAGTATTCGAGTTTATTCTATGCACTTAATGTTAATGCTACATCATTTTTACCCTAATTTAAGCCCTATAACTACCCTTTACCTAAGAAATTTCCCAACCCCTCATTCAATTAATTGCTAAATTTTTTCTAAGGTTCTCCCCAAAAATCTTTTCTCTAGATCAAGGAAGAGGAAGATAGGGTTATTGAAGAATAAGTTTCTTTTCTTCAGTATTTCTTAGGGCGTCAATCAAAGTATATAGGAAATTCATCAATGGGTTTTATTCGTAGGTCCAGTCGTTGAACATTGATTGCCTTATAGAGCTTCACTAAAACGGGCATAACTTTTTAGTCTGAACTCGAATGAGGCAAACAGAAGCTTTCTACTTAACTTTGTGCTAGGGGATACTAGTGACCTTAATTCATATCCAAAATCATTGCCACACTAACGAATTGACAGTAACAACTAAGAGTAATTCAGGAATCACCCGATACGATCTTATATGTAAATGAAAAATAGTGCGATTTTTAACTTAGAAATTTTTGGGTATTACAGTATTTTAAAAAAAAAATAAACTCTACTAAAATGAGAAAAATAAATTATTAACTGATAATAGTAAGAACAAGTCTCATATAAAAGATAATATAAAAAATATTATAGTCATGGTATCTATTTAAATTGAAGATGTATATAATTTAAACTCTACATAAAATCAATAATTTCTTTTATATACTTATCCTTTTCAGATTGATATTTTCTGGAGTAATGTTAAATATCATTTTTACTATGGATGGAAATTCTATGAAGAATTTTTTTTTTGGTTTTAATAATTAAGTTTGGTGAAAATATTATGCAAATTATATTACAAAAGTATTCATGTCTATTTCTCGTAATGATATTAATTCTAAAATCATATTTGAATGTTTATAATTGATTTTTAAACTATATATGTATCTTTTCTTTAACCAAAGAAACAAAATTTCCACAAAAATCAACATTACCCTATATATTAAGTCAAGTTTAATATATTAAAGGCGATATAAAAGATCCTTAAATCATATAACTGTCAACACCAAGTCATGATTATATTAAGAAAAAAGTAGAGATAAGGTAAATGAAAATTTTCAATTTAAATACCCAATAATGAAACTTGATAAAAGTAATGCAAATGGAAAAAAAACTTTTTTTTCAAGTCATAGCTTTAATACATTGTAGAATTTTATCTTATTTCACCTCATACTTGAACCAAAACCAAATATGCACAAATCATAACCATTAACTCAAGAAACTTGAAATTCGATACAAACAAAACTCAAACAATTAGAGAGCAAAAGAACATGAGGGATGTTGGGCTATTGCCCATGTTCCAGCCAAAGTCCCATGGTCTAATCCTACTTGGAAAAAGATTGGAATTATTCTCTTTATTTGGTTTTCAATTCTATTAGGAAAAGGATTAGAATAGTAATCTTATTTGTAGTTGATTTTGGCTTTGTAAGGAAAAACACAACTCTATAAATAGAGGATGGCTTTGAGAGAATAATTAATTGCTCATTGGTATTGTCTTTGAAAGACATTAGAACATAAGAGAGGTTTTTGAGAGAGCTTTCAACAAGAGAAAAAGAGAGAAAGAAAAGGGTTTCTTTTGCTGCAGTCTTTTTCTCCGACCAGCAACGTTCAGATCGTGTTTTCCGATTAACTAATCGTTGGATCAGACTGAAATTTGGACTGAGTGTCCCTGACATCTTGGTGGTTGATATGAACGGTGGAGATTGGATTCGGAGGTCAGAAAGATCCTGTTTTAGGTCCCGAACAGAAGCTGGATTTGGGTGGTGTTTCTTTCTATTTATCTTTTGTTGGTGTAGGTATTTTTTTTCTCTTTTGGCACTTGTTGTGTAGTCATTATAAGAATATTTGTAACCCTCTTATTTTTATAGTGAAGAAATTCGATCTTGTCGATCCCGTGGTGGTTACCTTCGGATTGAAGGGGTTTTCCACGTTTAATTTGGTGTTCTTTATTGTTAGATTTTCGATTTCATCTTTTCGTCACAACAAGGGAGTGTATGTATGTAGAATAGTACTAAAGAAAAGAAAAAGTAGTCCATGATGAAAGGTAAGGTTAAGTTGTAAGATTTGGTGTAGAGATTTGCGGTGGTTGGAGGCATGAGGAACTTGAGTATTGTGCCTAATAATTTGTCAAAATCATTCAGAAAGTATCCTTTAGTTACATTGCATTGCATTTCATAAGTATGCAAATGTTTAGGAATGAGTTGAAGGACTAAAAATTTGCAATGAGCGGAAGGTGAAACTCAAATCATTATGATTAGTGGGAAATGTATTTTAAGTGATACAAGTCAAATAAGATTGACTATTCAAAGTGAATGGACGTTGTCATTTTACTAGGGATGAGATTTTTTTACAGAATTTTGTACTTCGTATTTATTAAGGTTGATGGAAATGTTATGTCAACTATATGTCACGACCTAAATATGGACGTGATGACACTTTTTTACCACCAAGACAATGTTGTTCATCTTGTATTCCAAACATACTTAGAACAAAACTTTAAACATCTTTGTAAGACAACAAAGTTTAAGAATATTTTCACAACTAGAAAATTAAAACTAGTAGCGAAACTAGAATAAAAAACAGATTAAAAAAATATATACGAAATATTTTTTTTAAAGAAGAATTGTTATTAATATGTGTCTAAAGAATCTTACTGATTCCAACAAACTTTGCAGAAACACAAAGTTACCAAGTTTAATGAACCAGTGAAGAACAAAAAAATAGAAGAACTGAAATTAATTCACAAATCTAAAATTTGTAAAACGCGTACCAGAATCTGGAAAATTTTTAATAGGAAAAAGATCAAGTCCACTGAACTCACAGTGTCCCCTTAAGGAAATTATTCCCCTCTAGTATCGAGGTTTGATTTGGAATATGACCTCCCCGGGTAAAATGATCTCAATCACCAGAGTATAGATACCAAAAACTCATGTCAGCAAACCACTCAACGGTAGTAAAGTACACTTAGACTACTAGATTTAGTAGTTGAAGAAGAAGCCTATGAATTCTATTTTAAAATAGAGGAAATCCCTTAATTTATAGAAAACAAAGGGTAGTGCAAAAAGGTTCTTATTGTGCCTTACCAGAAAGGTTGTCACCTTTTATAAAAGTCACAACTTTCCATAAAAGTCACAACTTTTAATTAAAGTGGCAACATTTCATAAAGTCACAACTCTTCATAAAAGTAGCAACATTTCATAAAAGTCACAACTCTTCATAAAAGTCGCAACTCTTCATTTTCCATTCACACCTTTTTAAAATCCAACAATCCCCCGCATGAATGAGGAATGACTTGAAGACACAGAAACGGACAAGTATGTGTACTTTACAAGCAACAATTAATTGCATCTGGATAAGTAGGTTTCCCCTTGGACTTTTCGTAGTGAATATATGTCGGATATACTCGGTCAATCGGTAGATGCGATATCTTTGAATCGTCGAACTTTGGTGTATACCTAGACAACCATATGTCACATAATTAACCCTTTACCGTTTATGGTTCTTACGGTTGTGTTCGTTTTAGCCATGAACACCTCCTGGTTTCATGAGTGTATAGAGAGATGGACTTTTGACAATCATCTTCTTTGAAGAGGCTTACACTTCACACTCACATAGGTGATTCCTAACCGTGTTATCGCGTGTATACACTATTTGGTCAACTCTGCCAAACTTAGCAAATCATTAGAACCATTAAGCTTTATTAACTCATTAACAAGCCTTAATGTTGTTTCCTTGTCCCTGAGCATTGTCTTCATCATGAGAATGGATTGAGTTTGTTGACAATGCCGAACCGTCATTCACAACTTTGTTTTTCTCCTTGAATCTAGCTCTTGGGATCTCCAGTCTGCTAGATAGAGTTACCGCCATGATGACTTGTCCTAAGCCGTAAATTCATTCCCTTAGATGATCTTTTAACTTCCTCTCTAGTTAGGCCTTTTTGTAAGTGGATCTGACACATTATCCTTTGACTTTACATAGTCAATTCTTATAATTCCACTAGAGAGTAGTTTTCTAACGGTATCATGTCTATGTCGTATATGACGAGACTTTCCGTTATACGTCATGCTCCATGCCCTACCTATTTCATCTTGACTGTGAAAGTGTATGCATCCTAATGCCAATGGTTTAGTCCAAAATAGAATATCTATCAAGAAATTTCGGAGTCTTTCAACTTATTCACCGATCTTATCTAGAGCACCTAGCTCAAAGATTATTGTAGAGATAGCGATATATGTCTCTTTTGAAATATTTCTAAGAGACTGCTCCTCTACCAATAGTAAATACATAGACACTATTGAATTTTACTTCATTCGTCCGATGATTCAGTTTGCATCACTAAATCTTTCAATATTGTTGGATATTGTTATAATGCAAGACATAGTTTTAAGTATTATTTTAAATACTCCAAAACTCTATTTATTGTCATCTAATGAATTTATTTGGGATCACTTGTGAACCGACTCAGTTTAAAATAGCAAATGCTATATCTGATCACGCACACTATATTATATACATCATGCTTCCCATAACTCTAGCACAATCCAATTGTGAGTCACTTTTGTTTTCACTCTTTTGAAATGCAAAGCTCACATTTATTGGAGACTTGACAATATTGACATCCAAATATTTGAACTAGTTAAGTACCTTTTCAATGCAATGAGACCGTGAAAATGCTAAACATTATGGAGTTCTACGAATTCTTATATCTAAGATCGCATTAGCAACTCCAATAATTTTCATTCCACTTGGTTTATAGCATACATTAGTAGCATTTATGTCATTAGTGTCTTTATTGATGATCAACATATCACCAATATACAAACAAACAATGACCTTATGATTTTAATGTGAACACATTTATCACTTCCATCATTCTTCAATCCATTTGCCGACATGGTTTGATCAAATTATGTCATTATTTGGGTGCTTCCATAATGTGACTTAACAAGTTCACACACTTTCTTTTATTTACCAGGAACCATAAAACCCTCGGGTTGTTCCATGTAAATTTCTTCCTCCAATTCTACATTAAGAAAGTTTTTTTCACATTCATTTGACGAATTTGGAGGTCATATACCACACTAATAATTTTTGCATCCGAATGGATGTAATTCTAATTACTAACGAGTATATATATCGACAAGATCAAAACCTTGTTTTTTTTTGTCTAAAGTCTTTGACACAAAGTATTGCTTTATATTTTTCAACAGTTCCATCAACTGTTATTTTCCTTCTAAAGATTCATTTTGAACCCCCAAGGTTTATTTTCTTGAAGAAGATCAATTAACTTCCAATATTGTTTATTGACACCATCTTTCCAAAGGATGAGTCTACAGAAGACACAGAAAATGTTACAAAATCATATTTGAAGGAAGTAAATGTTCTTTAACATTTACTAAGACTCTAAATCTCTTTATTAAGTACATTATCCTTTTCATTTCCTAGGCCTTTTAGACCCTTCTCTACACTACTCAAGTCTAATTTTACTGTCCACAGTCATAGGTCGTATTTTAATTCTTTTAGGAATAGGAACTTGGACTTTGACTAGATACCCCCACACTTTGAAATATTTCAAGTTGGATTTCCTTCGTTTCCATTTCTCATATAAAAAAGATTGTATTCTGATCAAACAAAATCGCTTTCTTTCTAAAAAGACAATTTTTTGTTGTTCCCTTTTGCAGTAAGGATAGTTCCTCCACACAAGTTTTGTGTAAACCCTAACTTATAAATAATGCATCCATCATTTCTTTCAAAGTTTGATTTTTCATTAGATTGAGGTGAATATGGCAGTAGTTTGATGGATATTCCACTTTCCAAACATATTTGTGCACAATGAGATTTATACTTTCCATTCTTATCACTTCTTATATTTTCACACTGATTTTCAACTTCAATATTACATTGTCTAGACATTTCTATTGCTTCATCCTTACCATTCAGCAAATAGACATAGTCATTTATAATGCAATTCTCAATAAAAGTAACAAATACTTTTTCCCACCATGAGATAGTGTTAACTTCATGTCACAAATGTCAGTGTAAATTAATTCTAAGGGATTAGAATTCCTTTCAACAGATTTATAAGAATGTTCAACATACTTAGATTCCACAAAAACTTGACATTTTTATTTATTGCACTCAAAATTAGGAAAAACATCTAAGTTGATCAGTTTCCCTTACAAGGTTTTGTAATTGACATGCCCCAAGTGTTCATGTTACACACATTGACTCAAGCAAGTAAGAACAAATAAAAACATTGAGTTCAAAAAGCTCTTCGCGAGTTAGCTTTTTCCTCACTAATATTTTGTTCCTATTTCTTACATTTTTTTTTGTAATACAAACATTGTTTAGATTGTCAAATGTCCTTTTCAGAAGGACATTTCCATAACTTTCAGTATGATTGTTATAGAACTACCCATGAACAAAGTTTTATCGGGTTCAATAAAGACAATATAGTCCAAATGTTATTTTACAAAAACATAACAAATGACTATTCACCAATATTCATGTCTATGCAAATATATTTATTATAATAGACAAATCTTTTCATGAAAAATCATAACATTTTAAGTGATATTTTTTTTTCATAAAAGAACACAATTTTTTTTAACAAGTATATATATAATTTGGATGTTTCATACTAGTCACACTATATACTAGTAATAGAGAAACTCAACAACCACAATACCAAATATACTCCAAGAATTTTGTGGGCATAACATAATACAAAAGTATTATTGAATTTCATATTTTTTGCTCCAAAGTTAAATTCGACACAAGGTCTAATCAAAAGCAAATAACCCCCACATTTCGAATGTGATCTCAAAAATATTTTTCAAGTATTTGAAAATAGTTTTTCCATATATTTTAATGTTGAAAACATTATTCTACGAAAAATTATAGTGCTGCAATTCTCTTTGACAATGTTTACACAATGTCAATGTTCATTCCATAGAGACACAAGATCACAAATTCTAAGTAACTGGTATTTTTCCTCTATCATAAATAGACATACCACTTAGTATTTTAAATACTAACAATAAGGACAAAAAAATTTGTACAATTTATTTCTATATTACATTGAAGTTTATAGAAAATCAAAAGTACAACACTGACTTATTATGTGAAGTTTTCATATTCTTCAAACCAATTGCATAGTACAATTTATCTAGAGTATAAAATCACAAAAATTTTTAGTCTACAAAAATCAGACACACTAATATTTTTCATGGAGTACAAAACTACAAAAGTCTTTTTTTTTCTCCAAACAGAATAACACATATTTTTTTATCACATAGAAATGTTTTTCTTATCAAATAGTCTTCCAACTTATAACATTTTGACATACTATTTTATCATACAAAAATATGCATCTCTCATTTTTGCAAACTAAAGAATTTTAAAAGCAACAATATTTGCGAAGTAAAACTCACTCCACAACATATGGTTTGCAGATCTTTTTCTAAAGATACACATAATAAAATAAAAAAAAATCAAAGATGATAACTCTAAGAAACTATTTTCCTCCTTAGATAATTTAATAAGAAGGTTACCTGGTAATCTTTAAATGGAATACCATACAAAATTTCTGTTTACATTCTCACTTCGACGTTGCTAAACAAGGCAACGAATTATGGAGAAGTAATGCATTTATCTTCTACTTCCATGATCAGATTCTCTCAATCACTAGAATACAAAAAATACTAACAGTATATCGATTTCCTTAAGATTGTTGTTCATCTTGTATTCCAAACATACTTAGAACAAAACTTTAAACATCTTTGTAAGATAACAAAGTTTAAGAATATTTTCACAACTAGAAAATTAAAACTAGTAGCAAAACTAGAATCTGAAACAGATTAAAAAAATATATACGAAATATTTTTTTTAAAGAAGAATTGTTGTTAATATGTGTCTAAAGAATCTTACTGATTCCAACAAACTTTGCAGAAACACGAAGTTACCAAGTTTAATGAACCAGTGAAGAACAAAAGAATAGAAGAATTGAAATTAATTCACAAATATAAAATTTGTAAAACACGTACCAGAATCTGGAAAATTTTTAATAGGAAAAAGATCAAGTCCACTGAACTCACAGTGTCCCCTTAAGGAAATTATTCCCCTCTAGTATTCAAAGTTAGATTTGGAATATGACCTCCCAGGGTAAAATGATCTTATTCACCAGAGTATTGATACCAAAAACTCTGATATCAGCGAACCACTCAACGGCAGTAAAGTACACTTAGAATACTAGATTTAGTAGTTGAAGAAGAAGCCTATGAATTCTATTTTAAAATGAGAGGAAATCCCTTAATTTATAGAAAACAAAGGGTAGTGCGAAAAAGTTCTTATTGTGCCTTACCAGAAAGGTCGTCACCTTTCATAAAAGTCACAACTTTCCATAAAAGTCACAACTTTGTATAAAAGTCGCAACATTTCATAAAGTCACAACTCTTCATAAAAGTCGCAACATTTCATAAAAGTCACAACTCTTCATAAAAGTCGCAACTCTTCATTTTCCATTCACACCTTTTTAAAATCCAACAGACAAGTCAATCTTAATCCAACAAAAATAAAATAAATGCCGAAATACAAAGAAAGAAACAAGACAGAGCGGAAAGCTTAATCTTTCAGTAACACTCCAAAATTTGGTTGTCATGTGTATAAGCCACTTATGTAAAAGAAAATTTGAATCAATATATACAAGTTTCATAGTCTTTGCTTTGCAAAGAGAACAAAGCATAAAGTAAAAGAATAAGAAGGTCTGATGCAATGACAAGCAATTACCTCTCAAAATCCTTGACAAGTCTCAAAATCAGAAGAAGAAAGAGTACATTACACGGGTTCGGGCTTGGAACTTACATAGGTGTAGAAGTAACGGTGAGTACCAACAACACGGTACTAGAAAGGAACCTATCAAACAAAAGGCAACCTAGCTAGAATTTGACTACTATTTTCCATCTCCACCAAGCCTCCTCAAACTAAAATCTGCATAGAAATCAGTCCAACCTAATAGCTCTACAATATACATTTCACAAGGCTTGATACTCATTGTCCAAAGTGGCAAGGATTAATATACACTGTCCAAAGTAATAAGCCAACAACAAGCATGTAATACATAGTCAAATGACAGTTATCAATTACATCACTGATAATTAACCAATAAGTTATAATAAGCACCCATAAACTAGAACCAACTCTCACCATATTCATTTTCTATCGGCTTTGTTTCATATCGCTAGCCGGAATCATTTTCCATCGTGTAACGAACAGGTTCCATCGTAATAGAAATATCAAAAAAGGAAAAATTGGGTCCGGAAAAACTTTTTCATATTACTGGGATTTTCCCAACCTTGTCCAAATTTGGAGGAAATTGGAGTCATCAAGATGTAGGGAAATCTGATAGCAATCGGGTGGAGTAAATATGATTTTGATTACATAATCGGGTAGATAACTCGTTAAGGAATCCGTAAGACTTTACGAAATTGAATTTGGATAAATAGATCTCCATGAATCGATCTTAGCATTAAGGGTATTTTCTTAGCTTAGTGGGTTAAGAATGTGTTGTAAAAAGGGAGAAGTGAAATCATCTAAAAAGCTCACTACCTCAAAGCTTGCCGCTCCAGCAGGGTTATTACCGCTACAGTGACACCGCTACATATGGATGGGTGTCGTTGTAGTGGACGAGGCGAGGATTGAAATTATAATATTTTTGGGATTTTTTAAATGAGAGATCACTGGTTCAAAAGCTGCCGCTGTAGCGGGATTTGTGCCATTGCAGCGATGCCTCAACAGCGGGATGGGCATCGCAGTAGCAGGACAGGCGCGAATTAAGTCATAAATAAAATCTCAAGATGACCTTATTTGGTACTTTTCAAGTTTTAGAGCTAATGAACGACCTCTGATCTATTCAACCTTATTTTAACAATTCTTGAAGCTAAAGGTAAGGTTTTCACTCACCGGATGGACTTTTTGATCCGTATAACATAATTGAGTGGGTCAATATTGATGGGGAAGAGTTTCTTAATAAATTCAGTGTGTAATTAACCCTAATTTGACTAAGTGGGATAGTGGGTTTAATATAGGTTTCATAGAATTGAAAGTATTCTAGGTGATTAGTGATTGTTCGTTGATTTATGTGTTATTATGATCGTTTGTAGATCAAGAACAAGCAGAATGATTCCGGAAAGGAAGGATCAAGTTTCTTATGGTTTGAACCTTGTTTTGAGATAGGTTATATTTGTGATTTCATAATTGTGTGGTGTATGCATGTTCTTGCTTCATTATGATACGTGTATGTATATGAATGTTAAAATATTGATCACACCTGTTGTAAATGTGATAGATGAATGATGTAGCTCTGAAATCATGATGGAAATGTATGATCTTGATGATGTACTTGTGATTGTGGTTATGATGTGTGATTGGGGATCGGACCACCACGTTCTGGCAAGCTAACTTTGGATCAGATTGCCACGTTCCGGCATTACTTTGGATAAGATAGCCACGTTCTGGCATACTTTGGATCAGATTTCCATGTTTCAGCAAGCTAACTAGTTGAGTTTGGGTTATGTGAGAGGACCAATGATGTTTTAAGCATGTGAAATGTGTTATCAAATTGTCATGTTGATAATATTGATTATGTTGATATATATGCATGTGATTATATTGTTGTTCGACTTGTTATATATTTCACTAGTGGGATAGCCACGTGATCCTACCAGTACACGGTGGTTGTGTACTGATTTTGTAATTGCTCTTATTTTTGTTGACTACAAGTTATCTTCAAATGACTATTGACAGACATCGCTTAGGTGATTAGAGATGATCGCATCGACTTCAAGGGTGAGCTGCTTCTTTTGCTATGCCATGGAGTTCTGTTTCTTCCATATCTACCATTTTCGGACTTGGACCTTTATGTTTAGTTAGTTTAATAGTTCATTAGAAATTCCTTGTTAAGAATTGGTTATCGTTAGTAGTTTTAGTACATTTACTTTCAGGCTCTAGCTTTATCTTCCGCAAATGTTTGTTGTTAGACCTTTTTTTTTAGTAATGAAACTTTGCTTTTAGTCATTTAACTTGTTTCCGTGACTTACATGCCTTAGTTTTAGAATAATTGTTTTAGTTGAATAGCCTAGTTTTAGAATAATTGTTTTAGTTGAATAGTAGTAGTGGTTTTCCCACCGGCTCATAACTGTGGATGTCAATCACGATGATTTTGGGTTGTGACAAAGTTGGTATCAGAGCCTAGGTTCACTGATCTCGATGTATCAAAACGAGTCTAATAAAGTCTCCCATAACAGTACAGGGACGTCTTTACTTTTCTTCAAGAGGCTTTAGGACTTTAGAAAATCTCCAATCTTCTATTGTCTCCTTCGTGCTATGACTTGATTCCAATTGGTATCTGTCGATTCAAATTGGTTCTAACTTCGTTAACTCTTTTCTCTGCAGATAGTTAATACTATATATAATGGCGTTAGTCCGTAGTTCCCGTGAATGCTCCAACTAAGGAACCCGCAATGAGAGGTTACAGTCGAGGTAAATGTAGAGGAAGGTCTAGGTATAGATGTCATGGAAGAGTGGAACCTACTGTGAATGAGGTATAGATTGACAATATTCCGATAAATAAGAACCCTCCAGTAAATAATGAAGAGATGGAAGAGGAAGTAGAGATTGATGAGGTTGAACAAGAGGAAGGAGTGTAGGTTGAAGCGACAGGGCTCCCTCTCGGTATTCTGTCACCAGATCATGTCATTCTTGAAAGGGTTGGATGGTCCGGGAATGCTACCACCCACTCAAGCCCCCACTAATCCTCTAGTAGCTAGGACTGTGTCCATGACATGTTAAATAGGAGGTAATGATGCATCATTTTCATCCTTTGTTGGGTTCTTTGATGTAAGGTAATCAGCATGATATGTTGACCAAGTTTCTAAAGCTCAAGGTTCGGTATTTCTTTGTTCAGACACTGAAGATGCTTATGAGTTCATCTTGGATTGTTATGAGAGGCTGCATAAATTGGGTATTTTTCACCAACATGGGGTTGCGTTTGTGTCCTTTCAAATATAAGGTGAGGCCAAGCAAAGGTGGAGAGCTTATATGGAATACATATCTTCTACACTACCTCCGCTTTCTTGGACCCAATTTCATGCCTAGTTTCTAGAGAAATATGTACCTAGGACCTTGAGAGGTCCCAAGAAGGATGAGTTTATGGCATTAGAGCAAGGTGATATGTTTGTGCCTGCTTATGAGGCCAAGTTTCATGCCTTATCCACATATGCGACACAGTTGGTGACTACGGAAGAGGAGAGGATCTGGTTATTTGTGAGAGGTTTGAATTCTAAGTTGCAAGTTTTGTCTGTCCACATGAATTCTGCCGGGAGGAGTTTCAACGAGGTAACAAATTATGTGCAGAAAGTTTAGGGGGTAAGGCGAGATGGTCAAGACAAAGCGTTGGCTAAGAGGGCCAAGAATTCTAGAAAATTTCAAGGCTCCTATACTAGAGGATCCGGTCGACCAATGCTCAAGGCCAAGCCAATTCAGCCCGCTATGCCCGCCTCTACAGGTAACTATTCAGGGACTCCATATAATAATTTCAGGATAGTGAGAGTATTCTGCATGCGACAAACAGCAGACCATCTGGCGATCACACTTGATTTAATTATGGGAAACTTGGACACATGAGGAGAGAATGTCCAGAACCGCACGTGTTCGAGTCCGGACAACAACCTTCTCGAGCAATGGTACCCGCGGTAAATGGTATTAATGGTAGAGGAAGCCTACAAAGTAGGAGAGGAGGTAACCATTGAGGCCGTAGAGGTAGAGAAATGGTTAAAAGAGGTAGACGTAATGCACAACAAGTCAGGATAGTAGCTTGTGTTGATGATAAAGCTCAGTGTTATACTTTTCTGGGAAAAATGAGGCAGATCTATCTGATGCGGTGATTACAGGTATTGTTCTTGTCTGTGACCGGATGGCTAATGTGTTATGTGATCTAGGTTCCACTTATTCATATGTATCTGTGAGATTTGCCTCTGGTTTTGAGATATTGTTTGATGTCCTTGATGCCCCCATTCATCTTTCTACCATCGTAGGAGAGTCACTCATAGTCACCCACGCCTATCGTGCTTGCCCTATTTTGTTTATAGGATTTCAGACTTGGGTTGATTTGCTGCTTTTGAATATGGATGATTTTGATATTATCTTAGGCATGACTTGGTTGTCCTCTATTATGATGTGCTTAATTGTAATATTAAGTTTGTGACTCTAGAGATTCCGGGAAGGAAAAGATTAGAGTGGGAAGGGATGTACAAGCCCAAGCAATCTAAGATTATATCCTCCATCCAGGATAGTAAACTAGTAGAACAGGGTTGTTTAGATTAATTGGCTCATGTTAGAGATGTTGAGATTGAGGTTCCATACATTGGGTCTATTCCTGTTGTGTCAAAGTTTAGTGAAGTATTCCCCATGATTTTCCTGGCATCCCTCCGAATAGAGACATAGATTTTTGTATTGACTTAGATCCTGGTAATCGTCATATCTCAATTCCTCCGTATCGCATGGCCCCGTAGAAATGAGAGATCTTAAGGCTCAAATCCAAGAGCTCATTCATAAAGGATTTATTCATCCTAGTGCTTCCCCATGGGGTGCTCCAGTTTTATTTGTCAATAAAAAAGATGGTAGCATAAGGATATGTATAGATTGCTGACAACTGAACAGAGTCACTATTCGGAATTGGTACCCGTTGCCTAGAATAGATGATATCTTTTATCAATTGCAAGGTGCAGCGACTTTCTCCAAGATTGATTTTAAGATATGGGTATCATCATTAAAAATTATGACCAAAGATATACCCAAGACGTCGTTTAAAACTCGTTATTGGCATTCGGATTTTTTGGTGATGTCTTTTAGATTGACTAATGCGCCTGCAACCTTAATGAGCTTGATGAATGGGGTGTTCAAGCGATTTCTTGATTCCTTTTTGATAGTTTTTATCGATGATATTTTGGTTTATTTGAGAAAGGAAGAAGAGCACGTAACCATCTCTGTACTGTTTTGGGTGTTCTTGGGAAGCAAAAGTTATATGCAAAATTTTTCAAATGTGAATTTTGGTTGAAATCAATTGCATCTTTGGGGCATGTAGTGCCAAAAGGAGTAATGGTAGATCTCCAAAAGATTGAAGCGGTTAAGAATTGGGTAAGACCGATTTGGTTATAGAAATTAGGAGTTTTTTAGGACTTTATAGTTATTATCATCGTTTTGTTAAGAACTTTTTTGCAATTGCTAATCACTTGACTAATCTGGCCAAAAAGGAGGTACCGTTTGAATGGACTGAGAAATACCGTTTGAATGGACTGAGAAATGTGAGGAGAGCTTCCAAAATCGTAAGACTCTTTTGACCACCGTGCTCATCCTACCATTACCGATTGAGGGTAAGGATTCCATTCTTTGTTGTGATACTTCATATTTTGGTTTAGGTGCTGGGTTGATGCAGGATAACAATGCATAGCTTATGCCTCGCGTCAATCGAAATTGCACGAGATAAATTATCCCACTTACGATTTGGAGTTACGGCGGTGCTGTTTTCTCTTAAGATATGGCGACATTATCTTTATGGCGTTAAGTGTGGGGTATTCACTGATCATCGTAGTTTGCAGAATGTATTGACTAAAAAATATTTAAATTTGAGACAACAGAGATGGATGGAGTTACTCAAGGATTATTATGTGACCATTCAATACCATCCGGGCAAGGTTAATGTAGTGGCAGACGCTTTGAATAGAAAAACGGTAAGTATAGATAATTTAGCTTACTTCAGCGTTGCCAAGCAACCCTTGTCCAAGGAAATCTAGGCCTTAGCATCTAAGTTCATGAACTTGGGCATCTCCGAAAGAGGTGGGGTATTAGCTAGTATTCAAGCTAAGTTCATGTTCATGGAGGAGATCAAGGCATAACAATTTGAAGATGGGAATTTGGAAGATCTTAGAATGGAGACTGCAATAGGTAAGTCCTAAAAGACCACTCTTAATACTAATGGGGTACTCAACCATAAAGGTAGGATATGTGTTCCTAGAGTTGACGACCTGATTAGAAATTGTTGAAGCAGTATGATGGTTCATAGTATTCCATTCATACGAGTTTGACCAAGATGTATAGAGATCTGAAATGAGTTTATTGATGGTCGGGCATGAGCAATACATTACGGAGTTTGTTGCGAAGTTTGTGAATTGTCAACAAATAAAGTATGAACATCAAAGGCATGCGAGTTTACTCCAAAGAATACCAATTCCGAAATGGAAGTGGGAAAGAATAGCCATGAATTTTGTGGTTGGTGTCCCTAAGACCTTGGGAAAGTTTGATTCTATTTGGTTTCTGGCTGACATATTGACTAAGTCAGTCCATTTTATTCCAGTACGGGTAGATTACAATACGGAATGACTAACCAAAATCTATGTGAAAGAGATAGTAAGGTTGCATGGGGTTCCACTTTCTATCATCTCAGATCATGGTACCCTTTTCACCTCCATGTTTGAAAGGAAGTTGTATGATGAATTGGGTACGAAACTCACTTTTAGTACAACCTTTCATCTCAGACGGATGGACAATCAGAAAAGACTATTCATGTGTTGGAAGACATGTTCAGAGCTTGTGTGATTTACTTTGGAGGGCATTGGGATAAGTTCTTACCATTACGTGAGTTCACTTGCAATAATAGTTATCACTCAAGCATTAATATGTTACCATTTGAGGCATTATATGGAAGGGGATGTAAATCACCTATAGGTTGGTTGAGGCAGGAGATGTGAAACCCTTGGGAGTCGACTTAGTGAAGAATGCTCAATATAAGATAAGGAGCATCCAAGCAAAACTTCTAGCCACCCAAACTAGACAACAGAAGTATGCCAATCATAAGGTGAGGAAAATAGAGTTTTGAACTGGCAAGAATGTTCTTCTTAAGTTATCACCCATGAAAGGGGTGATGAGAATCAACAAGAAGGATAAGTTGAGTCCGCGATGTATTGGTCCCTTTGAGGTTCTTTAATGCATAAGACCGATGGCGTACAGATTGTCACTACCCCCAAATTTTGTTCGATTTACATCCCATATTTCATGTGTCTATGTTGAAGAGGTATCACGGTGATGGAGACTACATCATAATAGAATTGGTCAATATTGATGCAAAAGGGTTTCTTTATAGATTTCATAGTGTAATTAACCCTAATTTGACTAAGTTCGGATCATGGGTTTGATCTATGGTTCATAGAATTGTTAGTATTTTGGGTAATTAGCGATTATTTGTTGATTTCCATGTTATTTTGATTGTTTGTAGACCAAGAAAAAGCTAAACTAATCCGGAAAAGAAAGGATCAATTTTCTTAGTGTTTCAAGCTTGTTTCGAGATAGGTGATGGTTATGATTTCATGATTGTGTGGTGTATGCATGTTCTTTCTTCATTATGATACTTGTATGTATATGAATGTTGCAAATTTATCACACTTGTTGTAATCGTGATAGAAGAATGATATAGATATGAAATCATGATATAAATGTATGATCTTGATGATGTAATTGTGATTGTGATTGTGATTGTGATTGTTATGGTGTAATTGGGGATCAGATTGTCACGTTTTGTCAAACTAATTTTGGATCAGATTGCCACGTTCTGGCATAACTTTGGACTGGATTGCCACGTTGTAGCATACTTGGAATCGGATCGCCACGTTCTATCAAGCTAACTGGTTGAGTTTGTGTTCCATGAGAGGACCAATGATGTGTTAAGCATGTGAAATTTGTTCCTGAATTGTCATGTTGATAATATTTTTATGTTGATATATATATATATATATATATGTGTGTGTGTGTGTGTGTGTGTGTGTGTGTGTGTGTGTGTGTGTATGTGTGTGGGGGTGTGTGTGGGATAGTCGCGTGATCCTACCAGTATATGATAGTTGTGTACTGATTTTCCAATATCTCTTACTTTTGTTGAGTAAAGGGATTCTTCAAGTGGCTATTGATAAACCTCGCTTTGGTGATTAGAGATTATCACATCGACTTCAAGGGTGAGCTTCTTCTTCCGAGTTGCCATGGTGTTCTCTTTCGTCCATGTCCACCATTTCGTAATTGGACCTTTATATTTAGTTAGTCTAATAGTTCATTAGAAATTCCTTGTTTAGAATTGGTTATCGTTAGTAGTTTTGATACATTGACTTTCAGGTTCTAGGTTTATTGTTCGCAAATGTTAGTTGTTAGATTTTTTATTTACAAATGAAACTTCGCTTTTAGTCATTTAACTTGATTTTGTAGCTTAAATGCCTTAGTTTTAGAATAATTATTTTAGTTCAATAGTAGTAGTGGTTCTCCCACCGGCTCGTAAGAGTGGAGGCCAATCACGAAGGTTTTAGGTCGTGACACATCGGCTTTGTATAAAACAAATAGGTGGAACCATTTTTATCAGCTTTTATATCAAATCACTAGTTGTACCATTTCCCATCGAGTTCATATTAAATCATTACCTGGAACATTTTCCATCGTCTTTAAATGAAATCACTAGCAGGAACCCTTTTTCATCGACTTTATATCAATTGCAATTTCCAGAAATGACCTCAGCATCAATAATTATCACGGTATTCAAAAATCAACACACACAAAAAAAATCACACCACACGAAGTAAAAACCAGTCATGCAATTCAACTCCACATTCAAGCCATCAAGGCATTTAATCAAATCAAATAATAGAGTCACAATAATTCCATTCACAAATTATCATTATCATGAAGCCTTATGTAATATCCCATAACTTAAAATACATTTGCGACTCATAAACACCTATGCGTAGTTGTGATATGGGCGAAAGTATATCATTGGAAATGGTTAATCATACCATATAACCCTTATATATAGTAATTTTAAGGGTTAAACAAAAGTTTTAGTCTAAAGATACCATTAAAATAAAACTCAAGTTTGAAGGTTCATTAGGGAGGAAAATACTACAAATGATCTCACTTCTCATCTGACTTTGGACGAGCATATCTCCTAATACATAACGAGTTACAGGGACTACAACCTATCCACTCAAAGGCATGTGATTCTAGTTTCCATCAAAACGAACTTCACATTAAAACAATATCGGAGTAAAAGGTTATGTTCATTCTATGACAGAATGCCTAACCACTGCAGGACATGTGGCACTTTAAAGAAAGTCACCCAAACTTCTTGTTTTTATGTTAGATGTTTGGGATAAACTTTATCACATACCCAAGAAATTTTAAGGACTGGATTCAAGTTATTTCTTCAAGGTTTATCTTTAATCCTCCAAAGCTTAAGGTAAGTTGGTTTCTTCGAGAACCAAGTGTCGTCCTCTTCATAAACCTATAAATATACTTGGCAAAATGTTTTCTTGAAGGAAAAAGTATTGTTCTTGGTGAATAGAAAAGGCAGGGGCTGCTTATCTTGGATAAATAGGTATGACTCCTCTTCTATCTTCATAAATAGTATTCCAAGGATGCTTTAAGTATAATTTGCGGGTAGGTTTCACGGGAAGGTGATACGAAGTCCTGAGTCCATGCATTGTAGTTGATAATTTAATAAGGAGGGAGTTAATAGAAGGTTGTGTTGTCTCTTATTTTGACCAGATGAGGGGTCAATGGTATTGTATTGGGAAAGTACACTGGTTACAGTAAAACAAAAGGCTAGGTATAGAGAACGAAACTCTTATAGTTCTTCAATGTTTGTCGCTCACCAAGTGTTTGATGAAATGCCTAAATTGCTAAGAATATGTGGTAGCTGGTTATATGAGCTCCTATTATTTTAATTTATGGAATTATTTCCCTACAAACATAAACAATGAGCTTATAAAGGAATTTGACACCATTAGTAAGGACATCGTGGGATGGTGATCAGAGGCCATGAGTTTTACTTTTATGTTAAAGGATGATTAAGGTGGCTGGTTCTTTATGGTTAAAGGATTTATGACTGAACATGTAAATAAGTCATAAGCCATTTGGAAAGTAGAGAAAGAGAAGGGTGTGGTGATACACCATTATGGTAATTGTTGAGATTATCGCTCGCGAACTATTATTGTGTTTTTGACAATATCCTGACTCTTGATTAGTTTCTTATACTAGCTTTTTATGATTTTATGTTATAGACAAAAATGTCAGCAAAGGAGTTTGACGACGTAAGTTAGTAAGTCCCGAAGTAAGGTATGTAAAGCTAAAACCTCTTTTGCCCTCAAGGAACGACCTAAACTCGCATATTCTTCTTATAAATGTCACTAGAAATGCTATGATACTAGAAAGAAAGTTATCCTATTTTATACACCCTCTCATGTTGAATCCTAAACCTATAACGTTACAGTACTCTTCAAGGAAGCAATATGTTTCACAAAACTATATTTGCCTACCTCATAGAAGTCGGCGGTGTACATGTTGCATAAACTTAAAGAAAGCAGACAACTATAGAATGTTCGTAAGTGTATAGGTCACAAGATATATGGTTCTCCAGATAAATAAATTAATGACAAATTGTATCACGAGCTATGTCATAAATGGTTTAATTATTATAAATAATTGCAAGAAATTGATGTTATAAACTACTCTGCAACATGGGGTGGATATTCTTATGTCTACTACGTGCGACGCTACTCTGTTCACAAAATTCAGATATAGTCAACTGGAATTTCTCTTCGTAGATTCACCTGCTTGATACCATACAGGAGCCCTGGGGACAAACCTTGATAGAACTCGTTACCAGACTATGAGATTTCATGCATGGTCATGATAGTGGTCTATAGATACCATACTAATCACCGTAAGTAGGCCATCATGTGATTCTCTGACAGTTGGCTTTCCAAAAAGAAAAGAAGTGCTATAAGAGTTAAAGATATCACTTAGGAAAATTATAGAGATTCTATATATAAATGACTAAGCCATGAAATGTTAGATGAGGACCCTTGAGGTTGGTCACAATTCCAGTTTTGGATTATGACTCCTGCATAGATATGCTCAGATTTGCCTAGATGTAACACCACAACTTTTTGAAAGGTCTAAATTAACTTTTTCTACGTGGAAAGACAAAGAGGTTGGGTAATGAATTAAGAATGATGCGTTAGTGTGATAATTTATGTTTTAAAGGGTTGTATCTCAAGTTTTGAAGTTAGGTAAAGTGGCAAGATAAAAGTTGGCGAAAGTTACTGTAAATTCCTTTTTAAAGATTTGTCCAAAATTTTGATCAAATGTCTCGGAGGTTTTTCCTAATATACAAGGAGTTACGATGCCCACAACCTTTGAAATCGAAGGTATACGATTCTTGTTTCCAACATATCAACCTTTTTGTTCATATAACTTCATAATTTAGAGATGTTTGGTTTTTGCAAGACTGTGCAAGAGTGTAGGGAAGAACCAGAAAACTCACAAACCCACTTCTATGATCAGCCAAGTTACATATTTTTTTTAATTAAGTCTTTGACAAAAGTTGTTCTACGCTTTGAGCTCATCAACATGGTATACTTTGTTTTATCAATTTCCTAGCATATCGTGCTTTGGTGTGTGGAATACATGGGTTTGGACATATTTTAAAGTTTGAGGTGTATTACGAACTTCAAATCAAAGTAAGACGTTCTTTCATCGAATCTATCTATGATAAGTCTTTGCTAGGGAAATACATATCGTTTATTAGATTATCATAGTATCTTTTATTCTTTTGTGTTGATTATGGTCATGCCTTGTTATAGTATCTAGGGGGTTGTGAGTAAGGTCATAGGCCACGTTAATTCAGCGAAAAAGGCATGTTATGGATATTCCCTACTTACAACATGTTTCCGTAAAACTTAGGAGCAATGTAATTGGGTTGTTATCCTTTATATTTGTAGCCATAATTATTGATTGTTGGTTGCTCGAGTTGATATAATCCTCCCTTGTTGAGATTCTTATTCTATTAGTAGTACGTATGTTTGACACGTCTTAGAGGCTAATTGTATAGGTTGCTTATAACTAAATTACGCTTTTAGCAATGGAATTGGTATTGATGCCCTTGGGTCTACTGTGGTTAGCTGCAGGAATGTGATCAATGCCTAGAAGGGCTATGTTCTTCCTAAGGGGCTATATGGATGCGTAAGAGGGTTATGAGTTGCCTACGGGTCTATATTGATGCCTACAAGGGATATGTGTAGCCTACGGGGCTATATTGATGCCTAAGAAGGCTATGTGCTTCCTACAGGGCCATGTTATTGCCTAAGAGGGCTATGAGTTGTCTATAAGCTATTTTGATGCCAGAAGAGATATGTGATTCCTATGAGGCTATATTAATGACTAAGAGGACTATGTGACTGCCTATCGCTCTAGGGGACTACCAATAGGGTTATATAGATTGATTGGCACCTTCCGAGCTTATGGGGCACTGAGTAGGTGGTCTTATGTGTTGTTTGTACCTGCCGAGTTTATGGGGGACTGAGAGGTGGTCTTGTGTGTTGTTTGTACCTGCCGAGCTTATGGGTACTTGGTTAGGTTGTTGTTTTATTATTTTTGATAATTTATGATTTACGCGCAGGTCAGTACACTTATCTTATCCTTGATATATTTATTAGATTATTCCAGTATATTAGGATACCTGCTCATAGTCTATTGCCTTTCATACTCTATACATAATTTTGAAGTGACTCCCCATTGCTTGGGGGTGCTGAATTTATGCATGGAGGTCCCTACAGACGACCTAGTAGACCTCTTCAACAAAAGGATTGACTTTTATCCGGTTGGCTAGCCCCTTTCCTATGAGCAATCAGAGTTTACAGGTTTGTTAGCCTTTATTTATATATTTTTATGGGTAGGTTGGGGCCCTGTCCCGCCATTCTCTAGTACTCTTAGAGGCTTGCAAACTAGTGTGTGGTGTGTATAGTTTATGGCCATGCTGGCCTGGTTTGTTGGTTTTCTGAAGCATGTTAGTTGTTTGTTGTATTGTCTTGATATATACCTGCTTTCGGTTTTGTTATAGAGATCATAGTAGGCTCGACGGCACAATCAGGACTTCTGTGCTAATTGGTTATTTATTAATATGAACTCTTGAGAGATAGTTGTTTCTTTTATACATCTAATATCTGTAACAAGGAGTTTTCGGCCAAGGGCTTAATTTAAAGCCATGATATACATGTTCAATTTCTTGATTGTGTGTGGTTTCCATGTGCTAGTGCAAATGGTTTAGTAAAGTCGGCTCGTGCCTGAGTTTTGGCATTAGGATCCAGTTGCATCCCTTGAGTTTGGGGCATGAAAAACTTTGTATCAGACCAACGTTGTATCCTAGGGAGTCTGCAAGTCGTGTCTAGTATAGTCTTGTTTATAAATGTGTTGTGAACCACATTCGATAAGCAAGAAGCTACCGTTCATGTTAGAATGACTATCGTTCTTTTGCTCATCTAGTGTTACAGAGCAGTTTTTAAGGGTTGACGTTTCTATTTTTTTTTTAGGAAGCCCTAGTGGCAATATTGGACCGAAAAGTAAGGAAGTTGTGGAAAAAAGATGTAGCATCAGTCAAGGTACTTTGGAGAAGTCAGAATATAGAAAAAGTCACATGGGAAGCAGAGAATGACATGAGGGCCAAGTATCCCCACTTGTTTCAGTGCCCACACAAGGTACTTTATACAAACCCACATGTTCTTGAGAGTTGAAACATCCACCCTATAAGGTATGTGATATTAGTTTGTCTAGTTTCCATTCGTATAAGGCCAAGCAGAGCCTAGTGAATATTTGTTGCATACTATTACATGGTGAGGTTCTGTGAAGCATTGTGTGTATATTTTGGTTGGCTGATAGGTTTTGGATAGGCCTGTTTACAAAGGGAACTATGCCAAATTTTTTTTAAAATAAGAGAGTTTAGATCATCTTAAGGAGCTGCCTTCATTCGAGGACGAGTGACCCAAAGGGGGATAGCGTAATATCCCGTAACTTAAAATATATTTGCGACTCGTAAACACCTATGCATAGATGTGATAAAGGGGAGGTATATCATTGAATATGGTTAATCATACCATGTAACCCTTATATATAGTAATCTGAAGGGTTAATAAACAAAAGTTTTAGTAAAAAAATATCATAACAAAAAACTTAAGTTTAAAGGTTCATTGGGGAGGAATACTACAAATGATCTCGTTTCTCATCTAACTATAAACGAGCATATCTCCTAATATATAACGAGTTAGAGGGACTACAACCTATCCACTTAAAGGCATGTGAGTCTAGTTTTCAGCAAAATAAACCGCTCGTTAAAACAATATCAGAATAAAAAGTTATGGTCATTCTATGAGAGATGCGCACACTGCCCAATCACTACGGGACATGTAGTACATTAAAGAAAGTCGGACAAACTACTTGTTTTTATATTAGAAGTTTGGGATAAACTCTCTCATATACCCAAGACCTTTTAAGGAATGGTTTGAAGTTATTTCTTCAAGGTTTTCTCATCTTCAATCCTCCAAAGCTTAAGGTAAGCTGGTTTCTTCAAGAATCGAGTGTCTTCCTCTCCATAGACCTATAAATATACTTAGCTAAATTTTTTGTTGAAGGAAAAAGTATTGTTCTTGGAGAATAGAAAACGAAGGCTTCTTATCTTGGATATATAGGTATGACTCCTCTTCTATCCTCATAAATAGTATTCAAAGGATGCTTTAAGGTTAATTTGCGTGTAGGACTCATTGGACGATGATATGAAGCCGTGAGTCCATGCATAGTAGTTGATATTTTCGTGAGGAGGGAGTTTGTAGAAGGTGGTGTTGGCTGTTGTTTTGACCAAATGAGGGGTCAATGGTATTGTATTTGTAAAGTAATGAGGTTACATTAAAACGGAAGGATAGGTATAGAGAGCGGAACTCTTATAGTTCTTCGAAGTTTGTCGCTCAACAAGTGTTTGATGAAATTCCTAAATCGCTAAGAATATGTGGTAGCTGGTTATATGAGCTCCTATTATTTTAATTTATGGCAGTATTTATCGACCAACATAAACTATGATCTTATAAAGGAATTTGACACCATTAGCAAGGAACCGTGGGATGGTGATCGGAAGCCATGAGTTTTACTTTTATATTAAGTGTGGATGATTAAGTGGGCTGGTTCTTTACGTTTAAATGATTTATGAGTACTACTTAACATGTAAATCAGTCATAATCCTACTTGTGAAGTAGAGAAAGAGAATGGTGTAGTGATAAACGATTGTGGTAATTGTTAAGATTATCGCTCATGAACTATTATTGTGTTTTTGGCAATGTCGTGACTGTTGATTAGTTTCTTATACTCTCCTTTTATGATTTTATGTAATAGACAAAGTTGCCAGCAAAGGAGTTTGACGACGTAAGATAGTAAGTCCCGAAGTGAGGTATGTCAAGCTAAAACTTCTTTTTCCCTTACGGTACGACCTAAACATGCATGTTCTTCCGATAAATGTCACTAGAAATTATATGATACTAGAAAGAAATTTATCCTATTTTATAAACCCTTTAATGTTGAGTCCTAAACCTATAGTGTTACAGTACTCTTCAAGGAAGCAATATGTTACACAAAACTATATTTGCCTACAGTAGGAACTCTTAGAAGTTAGCGGTGTACATGTTGCATAAATTTAAAGAACGCAGCCAGCTACAGAATGTTCTTATGTGTATAGGTCACAACATATATGGTTCTCTAGATAAAGAAATTAATGACAAATTGTATCACAAGCTATGTCATTAATGACTTAATTATTATAAATAATTGCAAGCAGTTGATGTTAGATACTCTGCAGCATGGTGTGGATATTTTTAGGTCTACTACGTGCGACTCTACTCTGTGCACAAAATTTAGATATAATCAGCTGGAATTTTTCTTCGTCGATTCACCTGACTGATAAAGGCCTACGGGCAGACCATGCAGGAGCCCTGGGGACATACCTTGATAGACCTCATTACCAGACTATGAGATTTCACGCATTTTTGTAACAGTAGGCTACAGATGTCATACAGGGTTCACTAATTACGATCAGTAGGCCACCACGTGATTCTCTGACAGTTAGCTTCCAAAGAGCAAAGAAGTGATATAATGAAGTAAAGATATCACTTAGGCAAATTATAGAGATTCTATATATAAATGAATAAGCCATGAAATTTTAGATGAGGACCCTTGAGGTTGGTCACAATTCCAGTTTAACATTATGTCTCCTGCATACACATGCTAAGATTTGCCTAGATTTAACACCCCAACTTTTTGAAAGGTCTAAATTGACTTGTATCTTCGTGGAAAGACCAGGATGTTGGGTAATGTATTAAAAATGATGTGTTGTGTGATAATTTAAGTTTTAAAGGGTTGTATCTCAAGTTTTGAAGTTAGGTAAGTGGCAAAATAAAAGCTGGCGAAAGTTACTGTAAATTCCTTTTTAAAGATTTGTTCGAAATTTGGGTCAAATGTCTCGGAGGTTTTCTCCTAATCTATAAAGAGTTATGGTGACTACAACCTATGAAATCGAAGTTCTACGATTCTAGTTTCCAATGCATTAACCCCTTCGGTCATACAACTTCATACTTGAGAGATATTTGCATTTTTGCAAGACTGTGCAAGAGAACAGGGTAGAACCAGAAAACTCAAAAACCCACTTCTAGGATCAGCCAATTTACAGATTTCGTGAATTAAGTATTTGACAAAAATTGTCCTACGCGTTGAGCTCATCAACATGGTATATTTTGTTTTATTGATTTCCTAGCATATCGTACTTTGGTGTGTGGACAGCATGGGTTTGGACATATTTTAATGTTTGAGGTGTATCACGAACTTCAAATCAAAGTAAGACCCCAATTTTATCTTTGATAAGTCGCAAATAGCAATTTGCGAGGGAAATACTATCTTTTATTGGATTATCGTAGTATCTTATATTCTTTTGTGTCGATTATGGTCATGCCTTGTTTGTAGTATCAAGGGGGGTGGTGAGTAAAGTCATAAGGCCACATTAATTCAGAAAAAAAGGTATGTTAAGTTTATTCCCCACTTACAACATGTTTCCGTAAAGCGTAGGAGCCATGTAATTGGGTTGTTATCCTTGTTATACTTGTAGCCATAATTGTTGATTGTTGGTTGCTTGAGTTGATATAATCCTCCCCTTTCGAGATTCTTATTCAGCTAGTAGTGTCCCTATGTTTGACACGACTTAGAGGCTATTTGTATAAGTTGCTTATAACTAAATTGCTCGCTTTTAGCGGTGGAATTGTTCTTGTTGCCCTTGGGGCTATTATGGTTAGCTGCAGGAATCTGATGATGCCTAGAAGGGTAATGTTATGCCTACGGGGCTACATGGATGCCTAAGAGGGATATGAGTTGCCTAAGGGGCTATATTGATGCCTACAAAGCTATGAGTTACCTACAGGGCTCTATTGACGCCTAAGAAAGCTATGTGCTTCCTACAAGGCCATGTTGTTGCCTAAGAGAGCTAAGTGTTGTCTATAAGCTATTTGATGCCTAAGAGATCTATGTGCTACCTACGTGGATATATTAATGCCTAAGAGGTCTACGTGACTTCTACGGGTCTAGGGACTACAGGTAGGGATATATAGATTGATTGGCACCTTCCGAGCTTATGGGGGATGAGTAGGTGGTCTTCTGTGTTGTTTGTACCTTCCGAGCTTATGGGTGCTTGTTTAGGTTGTTGTTTTATTATTTTTGACAAGTTTAAAATTTAGGAGCAGGTCAGTACATTTATCTTATCCTTGATCTATTTATCAGAATGTTCCAGTATATTAGGATACTTGCTCATAGTTTATTGCCTTTCGTACTCTTTACATAATTTTGAACTGACTCCCCATTGCCTGGGGGAACTGAACTTATGCATGTAGGTCCCAATAGAAGATCCAGTAGACCTCTTCAACAGCAGGATTGACTTTTATTCGGTTGGCTAGCCCCTTTCCTCCGGAGCTACCAGAGTTTGGAGGTTTGTTAGCCTTTGTTGTATATATTTTTATGGGTATGTTGGGGCCCTGTCCCACAAATCTTTACTATTATTAGAAGCATGCAAACTAGTGTGTGGGGTGTATAATTACGTTATGGCCATGCTAGCATAGTTTGTTGGTTTTCTGAAGTATGTTAGTTGTTTATTGTATTGTCTTGATATATACTTGCTTTCATTTTCGATAAAGAGATCACAGTGGCCGAGGGCTTAATTTTAAGCCAAATATACTTGTTTCTTTTCTTGATTACGTGTGGTTGTCATGCGCTAGTAGCAAATGGTTCAGCAAAGTCGGCTCGAGCCCGAGTTTTGGCATTAGGAGACAGTTGCACCCCTTTAGTTTGGGGCGTGACAATTTACCCCTTCTTATTTTAATTAACATTAATCAAGTGTAGCAATAAAACCCTTCACCTCATTCCCGATTACTCCACAACACACATACGATGAAGAAAGTAGACAATTCTAGTATATTATAAAGCATAAGAAATCACTTGCTTTAAACCAATAATGTAATTTCTCCAAGAATTGAGTCTTCTCCTTTCAAATCAATTTTGAAGTCACACAATCTATATACAAGCAATTATTCACAATAAATTTTCTAAACCAACAATGTACACATCAATTTCCTCGATAAAAGGGGTCAATCAACTTGGAAACCAATTTCAAAAAGAAAGTTTGAATTAAAAATTTAATACTTGGAAAAAAAAAATTCTAGTCTTTAGGAACTCATTAGTGAAAACCCTTCTGAAAAGGACTCAAACATTAGTTTCAAATCTTCATTTTAGTTAGGAACTTAAGTTCTTGTAAAATCTTGTCATTTACCAATCAAAATCCCAAATTTTGATGTTAAAATCCATAAATAATCAAAGGGAAATTAAGTTTTAGGATCATAAAAGCTTACCCAAATGACTTAGCACAAGAAATTCTTTAAAATCACCACCAAGGATTTTCTAAGTTAAAAAATGAAAAACAGGACTTAGAACCCTGAAATTTGTAGGTCAAAACCCTTCTCTAATGTCTCCTAAGAGGACATTGGTTCACTTAAGGGAACCCCACAAAAACTGAGGGTGACACCTTTATAAACCAGGCTATACGAAAGCAACCATCGCTAAAGTGAGCCCCTCAAAAGGTCTAGAGTTCGCTTAACCAGAAGGCGTGTCACAAAAGCGAAGGGTACATAACTCAAGCATCAGAAAAAATAGTCAACACTCAACACATTGAAAGGACCCTCGAGATTCATTCGAAACCTCGTGTACACAAACTACATATGCAAAACAATCATACACGACATTCTAGACTCAATGAAACCGTCAAAATATAAATTTGAGGTCTTCTTGACTCGACAACCCTGGAAATCATAAGAAATTAACTAAACACCTAAAATTTCAAAAACAAGCTCTAAATCCAACAAAATTCTCGGAAATCTGATTCGAGCATACGAACCCTGAATATTGACCAAAGTCAACTCAAAGGCTAAATTTTTAAAAATTGACAACTTAGGACCTCAAATCCTCAAAAAGACTCCGAATCTGAAACCGACAATGCCAAAAGATCATATTCCACTTTCAGGACTGATGAAATCGTTGAAATTCTATTCCGATACTAAAAACTTCAAAAGACACTGAAACCCACTTTTAAGCAACTTAAGCCTTTCAATCTAAAACTTACACAAATTCTCAACTTTAAGCTCAAACTTCAAAACCAACTTTTAAAATACAATCATAGAAAACTCTAGCCCAATATCGGTTGAGGAATATAGTAAATTCTCAAAATGACCAGCCATGTCATTCCACTATAAGTGTATCCATGTCTTTTTCGCCTAATGAAATTAATTCAACAAAAAAATCTTTTATAAGTGTATCCATGTCTTTTTCGCCTAATGAAATTAATTCAACAAAAAAATCTTTTAATGTATTATATATATATATATATATATATATATATATACATACATACATATTCTTTTCTCTTCTCGAACTAATCAGTATTTAGAATCTATAATTAGGTAAATAAAAGTGTTTTCTCTAACGGTTAAAACTTTTATATAAGATCTACCATCAAATATTTCAATATCAGAGCAGACAAAGATAATATATTTGAGTACTCTTACCCTATATTATAATCCTTTATTTGGAACACGAAAAAAAGATCAACCCAATATATGAGGATTCAAGAAATTATAGGAACTCTTATAACATTTGAATATATCTAAAAGTTCAGTGAAACATCAATACGACCCATGGCTTGGATCTTTTGCTTCTTTAGATTACATCCAAAAAATAAAAAGTACCGATGTTTCATTGTTTGATTATTTCACATCGTTGAACCCTTAAAGGCAATTGAAAAGTTACACTCTTTATAGAATAATTATAGTGTAGATAGGTAATATATATGTATTATATGTTGAAGTGATTTTACATTACACTATCATTAATTTAATTTAAAAAATAATAATATACAATCGAATATGTACATATGTCATGCTTTTGTATCTTTTATTTGTTAAGACATGATATATATCTAAAAGATAAAACGCACTACTTGCTATTTTTTTTTGTTTCCTAGTTTAAAGTATTATATGCTCATTCATTTCTTGCATTTTTTTTACTAAATGAACAACACGATTCTTGGAACAATAAAAATATCATATTTTTATCTCTAATTTGTTAGCACATGATATATCAAATAATAAAATATACTACTTGCTAACATTATGTTTTTTTTTTTGTTTCTTAGACTAAAGTACTTATGCATTTCGTGCATTTTTTAGTAAATAATAATGATAATTCAGGAACAACAAATATTGAATTCTTTTGTATCTCTTATTTATTAGCACACGTTACATCTGATTATATGACATACTACTTGTTTTAATTGTTTTTTTTGTTAGACTAAACTACTAATGCATTTCTTCTGTTTTCTTCATGAATAGTAATGATGATTCATGCAAACAACAAAATGTCATGTTTTTGTATCTCTAAATTGTCAGCACACCTTACATTTGATAATAGAACATACTACTTAAAATTATTAGCCTTTTTTGTTACTAAATCTAAAGCTATCATGCATTTCTTGTTTTATGTTTGGAAAAATTACGCGAGTTGAAAAATATTACTCGTTTATTAATCAGCAAGGGTATAGTTTAATTTAATTACTATGTGTGACTATAGTTCGATTTTTTGCCATTAATTATTGGACCTACAAATTCCTTGTATACAAAATGAAAAAAGGTTTCTCGACCATTATATATAATTTTATACAAACTCAATTTTATCTCTCCTATTTTCGTTCCCTGTATTTCTCCTAAAATCACTCTTACACTTTCAATTTGAAATTTAAAATTCACTCTCTCCCTCCTAATCATGTTTTCACTTTAGTGGGTAACCGCCTAATCATTCTTCAGTCTCTTTTTTTATATAGTAAACATATACAAATCAACACATTTATATATTGACATAGTTATACACATACAATACTTTTATACAATTACTTACATATATATAATACAAATCAAAACATGAAGTTTCCTTGAAAGAGACACTTACTTGGGATTGAATATACAAGAATATTGGTCAACCACAATTTTACGTTTAATGAAGCTTCAGTCGTATGAGGAAACCAATAGTTATGGAGTTTGTATCATTTTAGAACTCATTTTGGGAAAAATATTTAATTAAAACGATTTGCTTGAATCATGATATTCTGTAAATTTTATGTTACCGTATTTAGCGTCCTTTTTATATATTGTATAAATTTTAATCAACTTTTTTAATACAAATTTAAATTTCTTCAGCAAACTAAAATATACTCTTGGAGTGCAATTATGGAAGCTATAGCTATATAACATTATTCCTTAAATGTCTTTGCCATATATGGAATATCTCTTTATTTTTTGTTGAATACTAAAGTTAACTCTATGAACAACAAAGAATCTAGATACTTCTTAGAGCTTCTAGAAAGGTTGACTAAAATATCTTTTGATACTTTTTTATTTAATAAATATTTATATAATCTCAAAAAGAAAATTATTTAAGGTAGATAGTCAAAGAATATGATTAATTTTCTATATCTAGAATCATCTACTTACTGGTATAAATATGTGTGACCTTAATAAGTTGTAACCAAACCCTTTTAAAACGTTATATTCATTATCAAAGTTCTCCTGCCCAAAATTCTCATTCTCCTTCATGGATACTTCACTTTTCACCATTCAAAACATGAAAATTTGAAGTATGAAAAGTCTCATGTCCTTAAGCACTATTTTAAGGTCATGTCCAAATTAATCCATGTCTTCAATTTTCAAAAAAATCAATCAAATTAGGCATTGAAGTCACTTTAACTAAAAGCCTGCCAGCTTTCAGCAAAATAAAAAAAAAAACTCTTAAATGTTGAAGGATTAAGTTTTGCTCCTTGCTGTGATGGCTATGATGGCGAATTCCAGTTAAGTTCAATTTATGAGTTCCTTTTGTTCTATTATTCAGTAAAGTCTTGTGGGTCAAAATTCATTTTCAATATGATCCAATCAAATGTAAAAAGGTACCCTTTTTTCACATGTCATCAACATCATTATCATGTAATGGGTTGGTTCAATGGCCAAAAAAATAAATATCTCATCTACATTATTTTCGATTCAACCAGCCACAATTTTTTATGTTTACTATTATAGATTCACAGAATATTCTGATTATTTTAACAATTGTGATGGTAAGGAAAAATAATAGAGTTAACAAGATTTCTACCACTTACCCAATTTATTTTTCTTCTTTTGTGTTTGATGACGTGGAGAGTACCAACTAGGGAGCTAAGTCTATTAAAGGACATTTTGAAATGTTAGATAGTAAAGAAAGTTCAAGAGTTCTTGTGAATACTTTTGATGCTTTGGAATTTGATGCTTTGGGAATTTTAAAGCATGTGACTATGGTGGAAATTAGGCCTTCAATTCCTTCAATTTTTCTTGATGATAATATTTTTCGAGTTGATATGATTGAGATAAGTTCAAGGAATTATATGGATTGCTTGAACTCAAAGGATAAGGGATCAGTTATCTACATAGCATTTGATAGTTACTCCAAAATATCAAATCAATTGATGGAAGAGATTGGTCAGGGGTTGCTAAAATGTGGAAGGCCATTCTTGTGGGTGATTATGGAAGGGCAAGACGGGGATAAGATGGAGGACAGTTTGAGTTGCAAAAATTAACTTGAAAATCAGGGGAAGATAGTGAGTTAGTGCTCAAAAGTGAAAGTTCTAAAGCGCCTTTCTTTTGGTTGTGTTCTGACTCACTTTGGATGAAATTCAACTTTAGAAAGAATAGCATCCGAGATACCTAATGCGGCATGTCCAATCTAGAATGATCAAGTTTGTAACACAAAATTCATTCAAGATATTTAGAGAAATAGTTTAGATTAATTCCAATGAAGGTGGTGTCGTGGAAAGAGATGATTTTAATAGATGTATCATGATCGTGATGGAAGGCGTCAAAGAAGGGAAAGAACTGAGAAGAAATGTCAAGAAAAATGGAGTGATTTAGATACGAAAGCTATGAAGGAAAATGGTACATCAAGTGTGAATCTCACAGCTTTTGCTAAAGAGATTTTATTTGGTCATAATTAATTCTAAATAACTCATGAATATGTTGGACAATAAAGGAGCGATTATGACGTCATGCGGAAGCTTAAAATTGCAAATCATATGGTTGATAAATCAGATAAATAAAACTTATAGTAAAAATCAAAATATTATTATATCAAAACTAATATAAAAAAATAATGAAACTGTAGAAAGAATAAATCTCCTCATAAGAAAAGTCTCTAAACGACTATATTCCGAATGTTATTGTTGTGTTATGTTAGAAGAAACAAACCTATATTTATAGAGTCCTCAATAAATTTTTTACTAGAAAAGGACTAGCTACTCCAAAACTTTTTCCTAAAAGGAAAGAATAAAGCAAATGAATAATATTATATTTTTCTTTCAGAAAAAGTAAAAACATTTACGGTAATGTTTTGTCTTTTCCTTTAGGAAAAATAAAACTTCAAATAAAGTAAGAAAATCAGGGCAAAATCTTAATAAATCTCCCTTTTTGGCTTGAATTTTTTGGCATAATAATTTTGATCCTCTTTCTTCACACAATTTTCATGTATCACTGCTTTTACCATGATTTGAAAATTGGTATGAGTTAAAATTGGAGCCCTGTGTTAAAATTTATGATCAGGGTTGAAAGTTCATCTTATGCGTTTAAAGTAATATGTATGAGTTAAAAGTTGAGCTCATGCGTTAAAAGTAAGATGCATGGGTTAAAAATGGAGCTCATGTATTAGTAGTTTGATGCATGAGTTAAAAGTGAAGTCCGAGCATTAAAAGTTTGCAGGTGTTGAAAATTTTGAAAAATTATTTTGTTTCAAAGGATGGAGCAGCAGGGTATTATTGAAGACATATTTAAAAAAATTCTCCACATGTAGTAGCACAAAAATCTTCATTATCATTACGTTGATTGCAAATTGATTTGAGACCACTTGAGCTTGTCTTCAATTGTATTCAGTCACTAGTCAATTGAACCGCGCTTCGCGCGGTATTAGTATTTCAAAAATTAAATTGAAATAGATAATATTTTACTTAAATCCACAATTTTTTCTTTTATATATCAACAAATGATATCAAAAAATAAAATAAATCATTAAAATAAGGTAAAACGCCATAAAAATAATCAAAAGAAAAGATAATTATTTTTTTGAATTAGATTTCTCTCGGGAAAAAAACAAATAACATTATTTCCGAACACCTACTTAAAAGATACAAAGATGTTGAAAATTCAAATGGACTATGCATATTTAAAATCGCATCTCAAATGAAAAAAAATGTAAAAACTAATATTTCGAATCTACTTTATTTATTACATTCTTTCTTCCCCTTTTTTGCTATCACGTCAATTTTTCATTAAATCTTATTATAACACTATGTGCCCATAAAAAATACCATTACATGTTATTCAAAATTGATATTAAAAATAATCAAAATGAGTAATAACCTAATGAAAAACTCAAAAGGAAAAAAAATATTAGCAAAAAATTGACTATGTAATAACCATTAAAAATTATAGAATTTCAATATATTTTCAAATGTTTTTTTCCATACAGGTTTTGAGCTTTTAAATATAAGGGGGTGTTTGTATTGAATTGTTTTAAGTAGCTTATGGACTTTAAAAATTAGGAAAAATGCAATTAAAGTAAATTAAATGTTGATGCATAATTTTATTTTAGCTTTATTATTATTATTATTATTATTATTATTATTATAATTATTATTATTACTACTACTACTATATATTATATAATAACCATAGTGTATAATGTTATTAAAAAACAATTAAAAAAACAAATAAATTTTGTAAAATTACTTTTTGCAATTCTTATTAAGTTATAATAATATATTTCTCGGAATAAAAAAAACATAAGGAAAAGGAATAAAATAAAAGAAAGAAAGGAAAATAAATGATTTAAGAAATNTCACTAATGACCAAAATTATTATCATTTATTATCCAAATTTTTCATATTCTTTATTGAAAATCAAAATTCATCCATATATTGATATATGAAATCATTTATATTCGCTTTTAACTTCTTCATTTTTATGTAGTGTTTGAGTTACATAGTTTATTCAGTTTCTATATAAAAATGATATTTGAGCTCTCTTGTATATTATTATTTTTATTTTTAATGCATTTTTTTATGAAGTATTAATTTTTTTGTCTTTATATGAATTTTTTGTGTTTTTCATATCCAGAGGATATCAAAAAGATATTTTTGAAGTAATTCTGCTATTTTGAATATTCCATAAGTTTTTAGATATTCCTGAAGAGATTATATTGTTTTTGAATGATCTCAAATATCTCATAAATTATTAGATATTTATAAAGATTAAAATCTCAAATATCCTATAACTTTTGAATACTCACAGAGAAATCTTAACAATATCAATGTTGTTTTGTTAAAGATATCTCGAATATCTCATAATTTTTTTGGATATTCATAAAAAAAAATGAAGAAGATCTAAAAACATAGAATAAACAATTTTGTAACTATAATATTTATCAATAGTTTTTATTTCTTCAAATAAATATAAAAGAAAGGGTCATAATTGGAATAAAAGGACAATAACACTAAAAGTCAGACATGACACTTCTCTTTGGCCAGAATTGTCATTTATTATTTTATCTACTTTTTCTCGTAATTTGTTCTTTAAAAAAATAAAAAAGATATACTAATTTAAATTTTCTCTTTCTTCATTATTTTACTACATTATTTATATCTTCCTAAGATCTCTTCCTTTCTTTCTTTATTTTCCATTATTTTTTCTCTTACCAAAATAATTGTCCTTTTAATTCCCTCATTTTAGGTTTTTTTCTTATCACACAAAATAGTTATACACTTATAATTTCTCTTTCCTCATTAATATTATACTAATTATATCTTTCCAAAATTATTTCTTTTAACTTCTTTATTAATTTTAAAAACATTTACAAATATAATTGTAATTGAACTATAACAAACATAATTGTTATTTATATAAGCATAAATAAATAAAATTGGATACAGGTCCAGTTAAATTTATCTCTTTATTCTCTGTTTTTTGTTTCAATTTTTTTTCTAATAAAAAAATTTTTCATAATCAATTATTTTAAAAACTCTTAAACTAATAGAAGTGTAATTGTTATTATATATACAAAAAAAATAAAATAAGAAGTTATATTTATCTCTTTTGTCTCTTTGTTTAAATTTTTTTTTTCACAATTATTTTTTTTTAAAAATATATTTATAATTCACACCTCTACATTTAAAAATGACAATCTTCTAATTATATTAATAAAATATTCATGATTATCTTATCTTTCATATTTATAAGTATCATTATTTAATTTTGCATGTCTTAAAATATGGGAGAAAAAATTATTTACTTATTTTATTTTCAAAAAATAAAAAAAAATGTTTATTCAACTCAATCAACTTTTAACTTTCCATTATAATTGTCTTCTTTATTATAGATTTTAATGTATATGCATGTATTCACCCCCCTTCAATTTTTATAATTCTTAATTAATTTTATTAATGTAGAGTAAAGTAACAATATATTAAAAGATGGGAGCTGAAAAGACAAAAATTAACTCGTATATATGTTTCACTATCAAACTATGTATATATGAATTATTCTTTTTTTTAGTTATTCAATCTTCTAAAATAAGGAAAAATGTCATTAACAAATAATGAAACTTTATTTTGTGCAATTATTTTAATTAAAATGTATCTAAAATGTCAAAATAATTGATATAAATAAATATCAAATGCTAGACTAAAAATGATGTCATATATATATTTATAAATAATTATGTAAATTTTGCTTTGCTATTCTTGTTAAGTTAGAATAATAACTTACTTCTTGGAATAAATAATTGACAGAAAATAAATAAAAAGGAAAAAACATGATTTATGGAAATATAAATAATATTAATGGAGAGATTAAGGAAATTAAGTAAAAGAAACTAATAGCATATGGTAGTACTTAAATATGGTATTTTTTAAATAAAAATGTATAGTCTTTTAAAGTTAAATAAAATAAATAGTGAGGCATACTTTTTTTTTTTTTTGCAAAAGTACCTTCATCTTTGAATAGTTATTTTAATAAAAATATATGATAAATGTTAAAATAATTGATATAAAATAATAGGTATCAATGCTAGATTCATAAGGGTAACGTTGCATTTTTATTTTAGCTATTATTATTAAATATATATAACTTATTTTTAAAAATAAATAAATAATTTAAAAAGTTATTTAAGGAAATAATTTTATTAGTTATGATATTAAGAGAAGAAATTAATATAATTGATGATGAAATGATTCAAATATCATCATCTTTTCTTTTGAATCTAAAAATGCAAAAAAAAAAAAGAAGAGATAATATCAATATTAATTTCCTTTCCTTTCCTTTCAAATCACAAAACATATTATCTATTTATTCTTCTCCTAATTTGATATGAAATACATAGATAGATGAATTTTTTCTCCAAACAATTATCTTACCCAATGTTACACTAATCATTCTTCCAATCAATTTTTTTCTCTCGATATAAATTTCTCCTATCAATATGTTTGAAAGGATCATGATTGCTTCTTCTTTTCTCTTTTGTTGAAGAAATTTGAAAGCCTATAAATTTGATATATCAAATCAATTTTTTCCGTCAATACAATATTTCTCCTACCAATATCTTCAGAATCATCATGATATACTTTTTTTTCTTCTCTTTTGTCAAAGAAAAGAGGAGTTCATTGTTGTTTGTGATACCCATATATTCTTCTTTATTATCGCAAGAAAAGAAGAAATGAAGAAATCATTCTTTCAATCAATTTTTTTTCTCAATATAACATTTCTCCTATCAATATCTTTGAATGGATCATGATGTACTTCTTCTTTTCTCTTTTGTTGAAGAAATTCGGAAGCCTAGAAATTTAATATATCAAATCAATTTTTTTCTGCCAATACAATATTTCTCCTACCAATATCTTTGAAATCATCATGATATACTTTTTTTTCTTCTCTTTTGTCAAAGAAAAGAGGAAGAGTTCATTGTTGTTTGTGATATCCGTCTATTCTTCTTTATTATCATAAGAAAAGAAGAAATGAAGAAAAGAGCAAAAGAGTTCATTATTGTTTGTCAGAAATACTCAAAAAAAAATTATTTTATAGTCTAAATAAAATAAACAGTTATGAAAAATAAAAAGTTTTTGGTCTTTTCATGTTCTATTTACTTAAATATATATTAATGTGAGGGAAGTTTTTAAAGAACATGATTAATTGATAAATTCATTTAAATGCTTTCAATTTTTTTTAAATATAAATAAAAATAGAAAATAAATTTAAAACTTTAAAATAATGGAGATAAAAGAAAATGAAAATGCTAGCCGTAGAGAGGTGCCACATAGGATTGTTTAGATTCAGCTTTTTATATATATATATATATATATATATATATATATATATATATATAT
>NC_028641.1:13626913-13728224 GCF_001406875.1 Solanum pennellii | reverse complement strand
TATATATATAAATATAGATTAAATCATTGAACCATGTGATTATTAGACCATTTGCTCTGATACCACTTGTTTGGTTATGAAGGGATGATTATGACGTCAAGTGGAAGCTTACAATTGCAAATCTTATGGTTGATAAACCAGATAACAAAAACTTATACTAAAAATCAAAATATCATTATATCAAAACTAATATAAAAAAAACATTGAAACTGTAGAGAGAATAAATCTCCCCATAAACAAAAGTTTTTAAACGACTATATTGTGGATGTTATTGTTATGTTATGTTACAAGAAACAAAACTGTATTTATAGAGTCCTAAAAGCTTTTCTTACAAGAAAAGGACTAGCTACTCTAAAACATTTTCCTTAAAGGAAAGAACAAGCCAAATATGAAATAATATTATATTTTCCTTCAGGAAAATTAATAACATTTATAGTAATATTTTGTCTTTTTCATTAGAAAATATAAAAATTCAAATAAGTAAAGAAAATTTGAGCAAAATCCTAACAAAATAGAGGACTTTAATAAAATATTAGTAATCAATTAGTTCTTTAAGAGTTTGTTCTTCATTTCAGAAAAAATATTAAACTTCTTCTAAATTATTCCTAATAAATGATTTTTCTTAGTTCCTGATTTTGTGTGTACATACTCATACAATTAATTTTGCTAATCCATAAAAAAATAGTTTTCTATCATTAATCCGAAACCTTAAAAATTAGTAAGTAAGAACCTACTTCATAACTTATAAAATTGAACTAACTTTATAAATCTATAACTTAAAATTAGTCATTATAAAATAATATAACTAAATAACTTAAAGAATGTTTGTGAAGTCTGAATTATAGATCAGAATAAACTCTCGCTCTTGTTAGTTCAACAAATCAGATCAGCCAACTCAATTAGAATTGTATCATGGTATTTATTTATAAAATATGTGCATATTGCAAAAGTTTACTGACCTGTTTAACTCTATTTTTAAAGATATTTTTTTTCATTTTATCTATAAATAGATGTTTGATCATAAAGAATCAAATGGGAACACAATTTATATCTTATTTTCTATTTATTTATTTCACATTTGAAGTTATATTCAAGTATTCAAATATGCACATTACTTCAAATATTCTTAAATAAAAAATATAACCAAAATACAACTTTAGCAACTGCTTTGGATGGATAATACAACCTTATCACTCTCCTTCCTACTTTTCATTTTTTTTTAAAAAAAAATATGCTCATTCCTAAATCTCATCAGACATTTTTTTACTTAACTTTAGATACTCAGAAAACCTAAGTGATAGGTGTTTTTCCTCGTGTTGCCAAATCAATTTACCTATATGGGGTGTCTCCATATGTGGTGTGATAAGATAAGGACCACTAAAGACTCATTTTGTTCTTCTTCCAGCAAGAACTCTAACTCTTCATTCTATTCCCTACAACCTTTGTAGAACATCTATTTCCCAATTTCATAAATATTTCATAAGCTCTATTTTTATAGGATATAGCGGCGAGGTCAAACATCTCTCAGAGGGACTATTTTTCTGAGTAATTGTTTTCCCAAAGGATTGGTGATATTACCTTAATTGTAGATTCAATAGCACAGTTATGAACCCAAACAGAGAAAACGTCTACTCATACTGCCAAACTCACTTTCTAAGTAGAAAAAAAATACTTACCCCAGAGTTTGTTTTTTTTCATGTATGTCTCAACCCAACTTACCAAGTCATGATGGCACCTACAATAACCCATTAGATGTCACGACCCGACATTCTGAGTCATTATGATTCCTATTAAAACCATCCAGTAGGTTAGCTGACTTGTCACGCTCAGAGCTACCCCCGAGACGCGAACGCGGAACTTAGAACCACAAGTGATCCCAAGCTAACCCTGATGGCATGATCATGAGCATACTAAAGATAATAAACTGATGCGGAAGCTAAATCATAACTAATATGAAAAGATGGGGAATACCCTTATGCTAAAACTGATATATATGAAAACTGATGAGTTCAATACAATGAAAATATTAACTCAATACTAAGTTAAATCTAACTATGTCTGAAATAAGCCTCTAATCTTGACTAGAAATACTGGGACAAGCCCCAACTAAATCTAGCAAAAACTAAAACTAAATGAATAATGACTGAAATGACACTTATTTCTATTGTCCTCGGAGAATGAGGACTCACCACTGAATCTGCTGAACTAGAGATCGGAAATCGATCTATGCGTGATCTGGATGCTGAGAACCTGAACCTACATGACGAGAAAATGTAGCGCAGGTATGCGTCAGTACTTGAAAGGTACTGAGCATGTAGAATAGAGTAAAGCTAAAATAAAACATAATTGAACAAGCATAAAAGCAAGTATAATAATCTGACATGATAAACTGAATTCTGAGCTAACTGGATGGAACGACCAATTTGTAACATGCTGAAACTGGATACTGAGTATATTGATAAATGGTCAATGCAAGAGAGTCTGACTGAACTGTGGGAGCTACTAATAACCGATAATAAAACTACATGATCTAAATATGGAGTCCTATGTATACGCCCCATCGAGAGGACCCAATATACCCCGCCACAGGTATAAAGGCATGCTGGTGTGATCACTACACTGATTTCCCACAGAGGGAACTTACAACCTACTTGGCTAGTAGTTCTGGGACTAATTGGGTACGCCCCTGAACCCTAGTACAACTCGGTATTATGCTACTCCCATGGATTTATATAGTTAACTGATTATGTTTGAATTTTCTATAAATATTGGATAGCTCAAAACTGAACATGCAAACTGAGAATGCAACATTTAATCTGTTAATGATGCATTAAAAACTGAGACATGTATAACTAAATAGTTGAAATATCTGACAAAGCATGTGTAATTCAAAAACTAAAGAAATACAAAGCTAGGGTTCTGAAATTCATGCAATAATCTGATTTGGAATATATAACTAATAAATTCATAAAGTTCTATCAAATATCTAGAAACCCTAGGTTTAATCATTATAAGAGAATCAAGAACTGACTGAAAACTAGGGACCCAATGGGTGAAAGGAACCCATTAGTGAAATCCCACATACCTGGTCATTTTTCCATGGAAAAATACTTAAGTTTTGAGGCTGGAACTGCTGGAGCTTGTTCCGTTCTTGAACTAGAGTTCTTGAGCTTTTTCTCCTCTCTTGCTTCTAATTTTTTAGGTTTTGATTTAATTATTTAACTTGGATATGTTTTAATTATGTTTCTAGGCTTAAACTGACTAAAATATGATGATTTAGGGTCAAAACGACGTAACTTATGGTTTAAACGGAGTGAGAAAGATCAAAAAGACCCCTAGGAAAGTTACTGTCGGACTAAACGACGGCCAGGACTAACGGTCCGTCGTCTGACCGACGCCCCATCTTTGGGTCCGTCGACTGGGCCTGTTCGACAGGCCTTTACTAAAATGGGCATAACGTTTTACTCGAAGGTCCGATTTTAGCAAGGTCGGTGGGTATGGAATGATAAGTCAATTATCTATATGTGCGTAGGTCATGGTGCACCTAAATTATTTTGTGCTAAGAGTTATGACCATTTGAAGTGGACCCAACTGCATTTCCCCTTAACTGTCTATAAATTTTCCACCTATGGACCGTAGGTCCACCTACGGACCGTGCTGGTCATCCCTAGCTCTTGTCAGAGAGTGGGTGAAGGGAGTAGTGATCGACAGTCACAGACTACGGACTGTCGTATGACCTACGGACCGTAAGTCCGTCCGTCGTCCAAGACTTAACCAATTTTTTTGGGCTAAAATTTTTGGGAGTTTCTGATCCCATTGACGGTTGTGCAGGACGGACCGTGGGTCAGGCTATGGTCCGTCGATGCCACCGTTGGTTGCATATGCAGATTTTTTTCTGTAAAGCTGGTTTTTTGGTCTGTTTTGGATATGATGTGTTACATTATCTTCCCCTTGGGAACATTCGTCCTCAAATAAAGACTAAACTAGCTAAAATAGAGGGAGAGAGCTGCAAACCCTACTACTAACCATTGAAAACTGAGTTACTGACTAAATTGAGTTCCGATAACATGTAAATATGCTAAAAATGCAAGTACAAACTGAGGGAACATTATCCTAAGACTGAATTCACGAATGAATGAGTGGAAAATTGAAGAGGAACTACTAGCTCAAGCTGGAGCGGAATCGGAAGGAAAGAGGTGAGGATACTTGGCTTTCATGGCTGCTTCTACTTCCCAGGTAGCTCCCTCTACGGACTGACTCCTCCACAAAACCTTGACTGAAGCGACTTCTTTGTTTCTCAACCTTCTGACGTGACGGTCAAGAATCTCGACTGGTACATCCTCATAAGAAAGACTATCTTTCACCGCCACACTCTCTAATGGAACTACAGAGTTTGGATCACCCACATACTTCTTCAAGAGTGAGATGTGGAAGACCGGATGCACTGCTGCTAATTTTGCTGGCAACTCTGACTCATATTCAACCTTGCCAACCCTTTTCAAGATCTTGCAAGGGACTACATCACTGAGCTTCCCTTTCTTTCCAAATCTCATCACCCCTTTCATAGGTGATACCTTCAAAAAAAACCAATCATCAACTTAGAACTCTAGTTCCCTTCTCCTTACAACTGCATAAGATTTCTGACGACTTTGGGTTGTCTTAAGACTATCTCTAATGAGTTGCACTTTCTCCATAGCATAAAGGACTGAATCGGGCTCTATCAAAGCTGCTTCACTTACTTCAAACCAACCAACAGGAGATCGACATCTATGCCCATATAAAGCCTCATAAGGGGCCATCTAAATGTTGGAATGGTAGCTATTATTGTAGGCAAACTCAATAAGAGGAAGGTGATCATCCCAACTACCTTTGAAATAGATCACACAAGCTCTCAACATATCCTCTAAGGTCTGAATGGTACACTTTGCCTACCCATCCGTCTGTGGATGAAATGTTAAGGTTAACTTGAGTACCAAGACCTTTCTAAAATGAGAGGTAAACTGAGGACCTCTATCTGATATGATAGACAAAGGAACCTCATGCAACCTCACAATTTCATTTATGTAAAGCTTGGCATAGTCCTCTTCCGAATATGTAGTCTTGACTGCCAAAAAGCGAGAAGACTTAGTCATCCTATCAACTATCACCCAAATTGAGTCATAATGTCTGCGAGTACGAGGTAATCATGTGATGAAGTCTCCCACTTCCAAGTAGGAATATCGATCTCTTGAGTCAAACCTCCTGGTTTCTGATGTTCTACCTTGACTTGCTGGCAATTGGGGCACTTACTCACAAAATCTGCTATATCCTTCTTCATGTCATTCCACCAATAGACTTCTCGCAGATCCCGGTACATCTTAGTGGCACCTGGATGAAAATAATACCTAGAGTTATGGGCTTCTGCAAGAATATGTTGTCTCAACTCGCCCACGTCAGGAACACACAATCTACCTTGGTAGCGAAGTACACCATCTCCCCCTTGGGAGAAAACCTCCACTCTCTGATTATGGATTGCACCCTTAAGTTCAAGCAAGATTGGGTCATTGTCTTGGTTTTCCTTAACCTCCACTACCAAAGACGATTCTGCCCAATTCTGAACTGTTACACGCTGTCTGATATGATCATAAGGCGAACTCCCAAGCGAGCAAGCCTATGAACATCCTTCACTAGCTCCTTCCTTTCTTCCTCAACATGGGCTACACTACCCACAGATAATATACTAGGAGCATCTGCTACTACATTCGCCTTACCAGGATGGTAATGCACAATCATATCATAATCCTTAAGGAACTCAAGCCATCTCCTTTGGCGAAGATTCAACTCCTTCTGGGTGAACACATACTGAAGGCTCTTATTCTACATGAACACCATACAAGTAGTGTCTCCAGATCTTGAGTGAAAACACCACTACTACAAGCTCGAGGTCATGAGTGGATAGTTCTTCTCATGAACCTTAAGTTGTCTAAAGGCATAAGCTATCACCTACCTCGCTGCATCAACACACAACCAAGGCCAACTCTGGATGCATCACAATAGATCACATAACCATCTGAACCCTCTGGTAGAGTCAAGACAGGAGTTGTAGTCAGTCGTGTTTTCAATTCTGCGAAGCTTTTCTCACAATCATTTGACTATTGGAACTTGACCATCTTATGAGTCAAACTAGTCAATGGTGAGACTATGGATAAAAATCCTTCCACAAACCTTCTGTAATAACCTGCTAAACCTAAGAAACTTCTGATATCTGTAGCAGAGATAGGTCTGGGCCATTGTTTGACTGCTTCTATATTCTGTGAATCCACTCGAATCCCTTTGCTAGATACAATGTGACCAAGGAAAGCAACGAAATGCAACCTAAAATTCATATTTGCTGAACTTAGTGAATAACTGGAGATCCTTGAGAGTCTGTAAAACAATTCTCAAATGACTTGCATGTTCTTCCTCACTCCTAGAGTAAATGAGGATATCATCAATAAAGACGATAATGAACAAGTCCAAGTACTATTTGAAAACTCTGTTCATCAAATCCATGAAAGTTGCAGGAGCATTGGTTAGTCCAAACGACATAACTACAAATTCATAATCATCATACCTATTTCTGAAGGTTGTTTTTGAAATGTCACTATCGTTGACTCTGAGCTGATGATAACCCGATCTGAGGTCTATCTTTGAGAAATGGCTAGCACCCTGAAGTTGGTCAAACAAGTCATCAATCCTGGAGATGGGATACTTATTCTTGATTGTGACCTTGGTCAACTATCTATAGTCAATGCACAATCTGAGAGAACCATCTTTCTTCCTCACGAACAACACTGGTGCACCCCATGGTGAAATACTAGGTTTGATGAAGCCTTTATCAAGAAGGTCTTTCAACTGCTCTTTCGATTCCTTAAGCTCTGTTGGAGCCATTCTGTAACGAGGAATAGAAATAGGCTGGGTATCTGGAAGGAGATCAATTCCAAAGTTGATTTCCCTTTCAGGAGGAACTCCGAGAAGATCTTCTGGAAACACTTCTGAAAATTCATAGACTACTGGAACTGATTCAAGAGTTGGGGTATCAAGGCTAGAATCCTTAACCCAAACTAGATGATAGAGATAACCCTTAGATATCATCTTTCTGGCCTTAAGGTAAGAAATAAATCGACCCATAGGCGCTAAGCTACTATCCTTCCATTCTAAGATTGGTTCATCTGGAAACTGAAAAAGGAACAATCCTAGTTCTACAATCGACTGAGTCGTAACATGAGTGTAACAAATCCATGCCTAAAATGACATCAAAGTGTACCATTTCTAACTCTACTAGATCTGTTGAGGTGACTTTCTAAGAGATTGTGACACGGCAATTTCTATATACCCGTCTAGCTATAACTGGGTCACCGACTGGAGTAGAGAATAAGAAAGATTCTTAGAGAGTTTCTGGACCAACACTGAATTGGAGTGCTATACAGAGTTACAAAAGACAAAGTCATGTCTGTTGTCTTTCCACTGAGTGGACCATATGTGAGTCACATCCTTGAGTTTGTAGGATGCCAATCTCATCTATCACTACTAGTTACTGACATCACAACAAATATTTTTTTGACCTCATCAATGAACTTCTGTGGGTCCTAACTTGTGATCCTAAGAACTTAGGCGGCTTCATCCTAACAAAATCACAAACTCTGGATGCCACTAATTGGTCATTTCTATTAGTAGGAACTAGAACCTGCTGATTGTTCTAGTTGGTCATACTCTGAGACAAAAGCTGAATTGGCGTTCTGAAACTCTGCATTTGAACTTCCTTATCTAGTACTAGAGAAACTGCGTAAGCATTGCGTGCATTCCCATTACATGCCTAAGCTCTACGAGAAGGCATGATCTTAAGCGCACAACGTCAAGTTAGAATGGAATTTGATCATACCTTACGCGTGATAAGAGAAACAAGAAATTGAAGTTTTTCCTAAAACACTTCATAGTTTCCCTCTCATTATATGTGGTGCACTTCACACCCATGAAAATAACTCTACTTAGTGTGGCTTTTTCAGACATCCTAGGACTCTTGAACCTAGTGCTCTGATACCAAGTTTTGTCACGCCCCGAGCTACCCCCGAGACGTGGACACGGAACTTAGAACCACAAGTGATCCTAAGCTAACTCTGCTGGCATGACCATGAGCATACTAAAGATAATAAACTGATATGGAAGCTAAATCATAACTTATAATGAAACGATGGGGAATACCCATATGCTAAAACTAGTATATATGAAAACTGATGAGTTTAATACAATGAAAATATTAAATCAATACTAAGTTGAATCTAACTATGTCAAAATCTCTAATCTTGACTAGAAATACTGGGACAAGCCCCAGCTAAAACTAGCAAAAACTGAAACTAAATGCCTAATCATTGAAATGACACTCATGACTGTTGTCCTCGGAGAATGAGGACTCACCACTGAATCTGCAGAACTGGAGATTGAAAATCGATCTATGCGTGATCTGGATGCTGAGAACCTGAACCTACATCATGAGAAGATGTAGTGCATGTATGCGTCAGTACTTGAAAGGTACTAAGCATGTAGGATAAAGTAAAACTGAAATAAAACATAACTGAACAAGCATAACAACAAGTATAATAACCAGACATGATAAACTGAATTCTGAGCTAACTGGATGGAATGACCAATTTATAACATGTTGAAACTGGGTACTGAGTATATTGATAAATGGTTAATGCAAGAGAGTCTGACTGAACTGTGGGAGCTACTAATAACCGATAATAAAACCACATGATCTAAATGTGGAGTCCGATGTATACGTCCCATCGAGAAGGACTCGAAATACCCTGCCAAAGGTATAAATGCATGCCGGCATGATAACTAAACTGATAGACCACATAGGGGACTTACAACCTACTTGGCTAGTAGTTCTGGGATTAATTGGGTACGCTGAACCCTAATCCAACTCGGTATTATGCTACTCCCATGGACTTATATAGTTAACTGATTATGTTTGAATTTTCTGTAAATATTGGATAGCTCAAAACTGAACATGCAAACTGAGAATGCAACATTTAATCTGATAATGATGCATTAAAAATTGAGGCATTTATAACTGAATAGCTAAAATATCAGCCAAGCATGTGTAATTCAAGAACTAAAGAAATACAAAGCTAGGGTTCTGAAATTCATGCAATAATTTGAGTAATAACATAATAATCTGATTTGGAATATATAACTAATAAATTCATGATAAGAGAATTAAGAACTGACTGAAAACTAGGGATCCAATGGGTGAAAGGAATCCACTAGTGAAATTCCACATGCCTGGTGATGAAATCCACGGAAAAATACTAAAGTTCGGGGCTGGAACTGCTGGAGCTTGTTGCATTCTTGAACTAGGGTTCTTTATTTTTTTTTCCTCTCTTGCTTCTAATTTCTAGATTTTGATTTAATGATTTGACTTGGATATGCTTTAATTATGTTTTTAGACTTAAACTGACTAAAATTTGATGACTTAGAGTCAAAACAACGTAACTTAGGGTTTAAACGGAGTGTGAAAGTCAAAAAGACCACTGGGAAAGTTTCTGTCGGACCAAATGACGGCCAGGACTGACGGTCCATCGTCTGACCGATGCCCCGTCGTTGGGTCCGTCGATTGGGCCTGTTCGATAGGCCTTTACTAAAATGGGCATAACTTTTTACTCGGAGGTCCGATTGTAGCAAGGTTGGTGGCTATGGAAATCTAATTCAATTATCTATCTTTGGGTAGGTCATGGGACACCTAATTCATTTTGAGATAAGAGTTATGACCATTTGAAGTTTACCCAACTGTATTTTCCATTAACTTTCTGTAAATTTTTCACCTACAGACCGTGCTGGTCATCCGTAGATCTTGTCAGAGAGTGGGTGAAGAGAGTAGTGATCGACGGTCATGGACTACGGACCGTCGTCTGACCTATGGACCGTAAGTCCGTACGTCGTTCAAGACCTAACCAATTTTTCTGGGCTGAAATTTTTGGGAGTTTCTGATCCCATCGAAGGTTGTGCAGGACGGACCGTGGGTCAGGCTACGGTCCGTCGATGCCACCGTTGGTTGCACCTGCAGATTTATTTTCTTTAAAGCTTGTTTTTGGTCTGTTTTGACTACGGGGTGTTACATGAGTCATGTTCAGAATGGCAAGTAGTGGGTACAAGTTAGAACTAAATAGAAAATAATTCTAAGAATAAGTAAAGATAAACACGGAAAGCAAACAAAAAAATATATACAATGGAAACCTTCAAAAACCTGGAAGTCATGAGTACAGAGTTATTTGACGAGATAAATAAAAGTCCGCAAATTGGACTAGAACGAGTCATCTCGAAGGCAAAAGACAAGCTAACATAAGTACAGAAGGAGACAAGTTGATCCAGAATGCCAAATGATCGCCCTCATCTCCGATATCCACAAGCTACAAAGGACAACATGAACAATTGCCACCGGTTGCTGGAACTAGGACCTGCATCACGAAAAGATGAAAAGTATAACATAAATATCAAAACAAAGGTACTCAGTAGGTATTATAGACCGACAGAGCAAGAAAGATAAAGAAAATATGATAAGATAGAATCTAGACACAAGTAGATGCCAAAGGGGATTTGAAAAGAAGGCACACGAGCATATCAAAAGTGAATCTAAGTACAATTAAACTAAACCTAGTTGGACCCCGTAAGCCAAGAAGATACAATCATGCGTAAGTTTGAAGAAAGTATAAATTATATGAATCACATAGTGTAAGATCTAAACTACATCCTATACCTACTAATTTTTAATTTACAAAAACCCCTTAGAAAAAGAGGCAGCCGGATGCATACCTATCGTCCGGATACATTATATGTGATACATTGTAAACAACTTTTTGTTGAGCTTAAAAAGGAATAAATCAGGTAAAATTCATTTTTACTTATTTTAATTTCCTTGATTAATGCGCTAAATATATATTTACTTATTTAAATCTCCTTGATTAACGCCTAACTGATTCTTATCAGTCCATATCCCAATGGGTAACAAATTCACAAATATCAAATTTCTAATTACATCTTCTTCATTTAACAACCATTAATATCAAAAAAGTGTTAATCTTAAAAAATTCGATGAAGTTGCAGATACAAAAAGATGAATATATCGATTTTGTTGACATATTCAAAAAAATGGGTGAACGAGGTGAGTTATGAAGGTTATAAAATTTATAAAATCTCTAATTTCTTCTCTTTGTGCTTGGTATATTTGTATTTTGTCCATTCGAAATTGATAAGATTCAAAATAAATATTTTCATCTTATTAAGTAATTCGGGAGTCTGGAAAACTGAGATTAGATATGAACGATATCAAAGTGAAAGTGAAGCAAATGCATAAGGATAAAACAATTTTATTGAGTGTAATGGCAAAATACAAAATAAAGCGTAATTTCAATTTTCAAAGTAAAAGATCTGACAAAAAAAGGTTTATGATTTTGTAGTATTGTGTTGTGTATCAAATCATATGCTACATTATGTGTTGTAGGTTTATACATTATATATGTTGTATCTTGTATATGTTTTACATATATTTGTGTTTGTATTTGAATTGCAATGTGTGTTTAGTACAATTTATCAGTGCATTTGTTGTAAGTTTGAAAATATATAGTGATTTGTTTGTGATAAATTATTTTGTATATGAATAAATTGGTAAAGCTATATTATTTGTTGCAAGTTGATACATTAGATATCTTTTTATTAGATACATTATATAATCATAAGCTTTTTTTGTACGTGTTGAATTTTGTGATATGAATTTCTTGATGTGTTTTCAATGATGTATCGGATACATTTGATGTAAGTTGTAAATGTATTGTTCTATAGGGGGGTGTCGTAATACTTTAATTTTATGAATTGTGTCAATTTCTCTATTTACAAGGCACAATTTTTAAAGTGTGTATAATATAGATGAGTATGTATCTTGTTGTTTTGTTGTGCTTTCTTGTATAATATTTATGTGATACACGAGTTAGTAGTCGTTTTGTAAGATATATGATATAACAGAAATTATGTATTGATCAATTCACGAGTCTATTTTGAAAGAAATTGTGTTGCCACCGAGATACAAAAGGATGCATGGACGATCAAAAGAAGAAGAATGCAGATGAAAAGCTAACAACAAACACAAACTGTTGTTGACGTTGTGGGCAAGAAGGTCATAACAGACGGACTTGTACTTATTTCCTATAGAAGTAGAGAAAATGCGCATGTTAGAATTGTAACGCTTAAAGCGTAGGTTAGACCACCTCCTTTTGCCATTTTTTCTGTGCTTTAGTTTTGGAGCTTCAATGAAGAAGATATAGGCAAATGGGTTTCATGTGACAAGGTGGTAGAATTACCATTTTGGTCATTTGTCCAAAGCTGTATATATTGAACCATAAATAAAGTTAGATTTGATAAAGAACTATTCGATATAGTCGAGAATCTATCAAAAATAAGTTGAAACAAGATGATTGACATAAACTTTTTAATAGATTTTTTTAGAATACATTGATGTTTCACTTTATAATTTCGATTCAATAATTTTCCACTATAACAAGTATAGACACTTCAATGTATTGTGTTTTTATGTATTTCCAATACAATATGTTGAAATGTTGCTATTATGAAATATAAATATGTTTAGATTTGTGTTCAGTTATGATGATGATGATTTAATAACATTTTCAAATTATTAACATTTGTAAATATGATAGAATGTACATGTAATAAATAATTTTGTTAAATTTTGATAAATAATGTATCTGATACATCATGTGAGAAAATAGTGTAACTTAGCTTTTTCAGTACTGTATCGCCATAATAATGCTTCATATCTTGTGTGAAGATAATCAGCTCGGAAATTATTTGAAGTGATGCTGTTTTCGTTACTAAGGAACTCAACAAAAGCAACTACAAAAAATGAATCATCATGAGAAACATGTCAAGTTAATTATATGATACATAATTATAACTACAAAGTATCTTAATGTTTAGTTGATACATAATGATAAAAAAGAATAACTAATTTTCAATACAAATTGATAAATTTCACAGATTTTATATTTGATACTAAATGTCCACTAGTTAAACATGATATACAAATTGTTCAACATATAAATATACAAATATTGAATTACAGTAGTAACTTGCAATGTATCTTACGTGTGTATTTGATACATTTTAATGAATTTTGTGTATCTGATACACACTCTAATAGTGCATGTTTTGTATGATACAACAATTAATATTATTTTTGTATCAATAACTTCACATAATTACAACAACTCCACATATATACAAAAATGTCCATTATTATTGAACATTATTTTTGTATCAATAAGTTCAGAAAATTACAATAACTCCTCAAAATATGAATATATTAGTATAACTGACGTAAATCTCATAGTGTAAGACCATAAATTACATCTTATCAATTAAGTTGATATACAATGTTTTATCTATAGAATAATAAAATTTATGTATTAAGTGTATTTATTGAGTAATGTGTACATCACTTAATCTTCTAATTTAAATAAGTGTGAATCAAAATTAAACACTACAAATACATAACAACAATTGATATATAGTAGATTATACAATTTGAACACGAAGCGTGATGAAATTGTAATGTATCATAATATTGAAAAGAAAACATTATCATTAATTTTAAAAAATAAATTAAATAGATACATTAAAAATCTGAATTCATATTTATCAAAAGAAAAAGATGAACAAGAAAAAAAAATCCGACAATCTGATCTGTTTCTCCTTTTCCTTTTCAACATATCGATAATGTAATCATATTGTTGATGCATTGTGGTAGTTCATTGGATTCACAATAAAAACATTGTCAATACATTGTCATAGCAAGTCTACGACATTTTGGAGGAGGATGAGATGAACCCCAAAATCTCATATTAGTATTAGAAGAATTTAGTTGAGTAACCCCAATACTAAAAGAACCCATATGTATTAAGAAAAAATTTGGAAAAAAGAAATGGAAGAAGACAATAACGGAGAAGAAAAAACCCTACCTATTCACATGTTTGAAATTGATTGACTTGAGAGAGAGAATTCTTTTGAAAAAATCAAATTAATTTGAAAATTGTAACTGCTAAGAATGTGGAGTGAATTTAGGAAGAGAAAAGAGGAGTGAAAATAGGAGTAGTAAGCGTGGGTTTTGGCTAATTGATTTTATATACCTGAAAGTTTTAGGAATTGAGAGAAATAAGGGATTTATGAAATATTTCAAAAAAGTAGGTTAAAATAGAGAATAAGGTAAGTAAAGTTGTGTATATAAGTAATTTAGTGTTATATAAAACCCAAATGGACCCCATAAGCCCAACAATTACAAAAAAATAGTTATGTCTACAAGACAAAAGAGTAATCTAGATCCAAATCCAAGAACCAATCAACTCCCAGACTAACTAGCAAGGGTGAAAATCAACTCAATCAATTAACTCTCAACCCAGCTGGCAAGCGTAACTATCAACCCATCAACCGCCCAACTAGCAAGACTTTCATAGATGGTGTTTTTTGTCTACGGTCCCAACCTACGGGCCGTAGGTGCTCTAACGGGTCGTAGGTGGAGACTGTGGGTGGTGGGTTAAATAATCTTAAAAGTTAAGTTCCAGTACCCTTTTTACGGTTTAGCAGGATGGGTCATCATCCCATATATGAATCATAGGTAAGCCTTGTAGTTGAGTCGTAGACTTAGTAAAAAATTTTGAAGGTATAAGTTGGGAACGATGGATGACATGTGCAAACTGTAGGAAGACCAACGAACCGTACATTGGATTAGTCAAAAGTGGGTACAATTTTAGGACCTCAAATCCTCAAAAAGACTCGAAATCGTAAACCGACAGCTCTCACGAATTAGATTTCACATTTTGAGACTTAGAAAGAGGAAGAAGACAAGGAAGAGGAAGAGGAAGAGGAAAAGAAAGACGATGACAGAGAAGAGGAAGAAGACAAGGAAGAGGAAGAGGAAGAGGAAGAGGAAAAGAAAGACGATGACAGAGAAGAGGAAGAGGAAAAGGAAGAGGCGGTAGAAGAAGAAGAGAAAGAAGAGGAGGCAGAAGAAGAAGAAGAAGAGGCATGATTTTGGGTAGGGTAGGATGCTGATGGAAATAGGGTTTTATTTTCATTTTTAAATAGTATAATTGTGTAATAAATCATCCTAATAGTTTAGGTCTATAACTAACTTTTCAAAACAAGTTTACATGTGTATTTATGTCTATTCTCCAATATTAAATGACAAGTTGAGTGTACAAGGGAATTCTCTCGCATCACAAAGGTTTCTCTAGCATAATTCGAGTTGAACAAGAGAATAGACTAACAATTTTCCCTGCAAATCAGCTCCTGTAACAAATTAAGCAAAGTTGAGTGCAGCAGCCAGAATACTGGTAAATCCAGCAGCATCTCAAGTTTCAACACAAAGGATACAGCTACAGAGATATTGTCCATACCATGGTAATAATAATTTCAGGGGTTCCACCAATTATATTTTAGCATGCATTCAGCAAGTACAAAAGAATCAACAGTGTTCAATTGTTGGCATTCTGTTTGTATTCACCATAATGCAGAAAATCCAATATTAATTAACCCTTGCAATTTTTTCTATTCAGCAGTAACTATGCAAACAGTATGCTGAGAAATGACTAGCATGAACTGTCCATAAATTCCACCAGTAAATCTTGAACCATAACTCTATCTGGCATCTTCCCTGCGGCACCGTAGATTGGAGCAAACCCTCCGTTAACTGGGCCTGGATTTTCTTTCACCTGATGGGGGAGAACACTATAAATGACCTCTCAACAGAAAATCACATAGTATATATATACTTCAAAGATAAGAATCTAACTTAGAATCAAGTAAGCGGTTATGAAGGAACAGATACATCTAAAATAACTGAGCCTTAAATTCATACAGTTATCTGATTGGTTAAAACACGGCCAAGTAAATGATCCCGACCAGAAAAATTTATGAGGGGAAAATAATGATCATTTCCTGTTTAGCAAGTGCACCAGAAGACAGATACAACTTTCAAGCCCCTAAATATGAGCAGTGCTGACAAGATATACATTTGGCCTAAACAGTACATGGTAAGCCGCCTTCAATAAGCTGTTCCTGGTACTGATAAGTGATAACCACATTTCATTTGACAGGAAAATCTTGGTATGCTAGTTGTAAAGATTTATGATATTGGAAATTCAAAGGAGAGAAAAAGATGGAAGTGAAAGAGCACACTTACAGTCTGCACGGAATCTCTAAGATCCTTCAGAAAAATCTGGACTACTGGTACATGTTGAAGCGTCACACAAATATGAACACTGAAACGATATGCAATACAAACAACTAAGAAGAGTATTCGCATTTATGTACTTAGAATTCTAGAAGTATTATTCAAGATTAGACTCTCCTGCCCAAATTATCCAAATGATTATGAAGGAAAACTGCATTTCTGGTAATTGTTTAGAAGTTACCATAGAGCTGGAAGAAGAAAAGCTTCTCTAATGTCCAGCATGAATGAATCTTACATCAAAGTGTGCATCATGTGCAGTTGCAATACCTGTTAGGTCTCTGTAATGCATTTAAATGCCAGCCTTTGGACGACAGTACATCATTGACTTCAAATATGTCTACAACATCAGATCCAAAAGCAATTATACTCATATCAGGCCTTCCAATAACAAACAGTTCTGGAATGTCTTGTATCCTGAAGGTAGAATCATTGTGAGGTACAATGGAACTTAGACTGGAAAAGAATTAAACTGTAAGTGAGACTATATGTACCCTTTCTGAATTCTTTTTGATGCCTCCATGATCTCCTTGGTGTTTTCCAAGTATCCTGCAAGGTGTACAAACTATCATCTACGAAGAAACGGAAATGCCAAGAGATAACCAACAAGAATGAGAAAGGTCTATAACCTTCGGAGCCTAAAGATATCATTGCTGCCCAAGCCCCAGCTATCAGACCTCCAGCTCTGCTTCCAGCAATTGTTGGAGAAACATAAAGCCCACCAGTCCACTCAGTCACTATCATGTGAATACAAGGGATATGTCATCAGAGCTTCATAAGAATTATTACCCTTTTTTCGCAGGTAAAGAGAGTGTGATTTCTTTTTCCATAAGTGGAAGGGCAAAAGGTAATAGCAACTTATTGCAAGGGTACACATTTGATTTTTCTTACTAAATTGGTTTCACGGAATATTTATTCTTTTAAAAAAAAAAATTTCTGATAATGTATTTAAGGTTCAGAGCACCTGGAAACTCCTTTCACTGAAGTTGATCGCAGTGCAGATCTAGTTTTTATTATCACATCAATTGCCCCACCAACAGTTCATAGAGATTTTTTTCCTTGAGTCAGTAGCAAAGCTACAAATAATGGATACTTCTTTGACATGAGTAACTTACCAGCAACAAATTGATGCTGTTAACATGTAAGAACCAGCAGCAAATTAGTCCAGTGCCCGCACATGTTTCAGGAGTAAGAAAATGTATAAGATCATCCAGTCCCCGCACATGTTTCAGGAGTAAGAAAATGTAAAAGATCTCAGATTACTTTTAAAACAAATACATATAAAATGAATGTGTAGCATAATGTATCAACTCATTGCACATGAAGTAGAACCACCGTACCAAATGTTTCAAGGTATACTATACTGCTCTCTGCAACTTCAACATTGATAAGGGAAAGGTAAAGAGGGTAACTCAGAAAGAAAAACCATTAAAATTCCAGACAATATTTCCAGTCACATAAAGGCTACATATTATATTAAGGATGAACTTACAAAGTTCATAATCAAGAGAAAACAAAATTTCGTCATAAAGAAGAATATATCCAAATGAACAAGTCTAATCTCCGATGAACTCTCACAAACTGGATAATTAACAAATCCATAATTTCTGCTTAGACATGCTTCAATTGAATGCTAAACAGTGATTACAGAGAAGGGGCAGAAAGTAGCACTTTATACCTTCCGTATTTCACGATTTCGGTACAGAACTACACTGGTTCCTTTTGGGGCCAGCCCATACTTGTGTACATCCACTGAGATTGAGGTTACTCCTTGAACAGTGAAATCAAATGGAGGTACAGGGTATCTGTACATAATGACGACAAGAATCATATAGACAAAGTGTGGTATCTATAAGATAGATATATAAATGAATTGTTGCTGATGATTTGACTATATAGAAAAGAACTTGTATAAAGGGAGGGCAAGGGCAAAGGAACTTCTTTAGAACTATAAATCAATAGAAGTACAAAATTAGATAAAAAGTTAGTACAGAGCATTCTACTTAACCTGGAAACAAAGTACATCAAACATACCCCAACTTACGAGCGAAAGGTAAGACAAAGCCCCCAAGACAAAGGTCAACATGGAAACAAATTTGGTAGCTAGAAGCCAAATCACCAAGCTCCTGAAAGAGAATTTAACTAGGAAATTTAGCGAGTAAAGGATCAAAAATCCATTATACTTAGCAGTATTTATAAAAGATTTAGAAATTGGGAAAAGATCCGCGCACTTACCTCAATTGGATCAATTATGCCATGGGGAAAACCAGGTGCCGATCCAACAATCTGTATACTCATATGTTTTAGTGAGCAGATTAAATACTTGACATAAAGTCAGGGGCTAAGTAAACAAATTATGATGAAATTCAGAGTCTAAGGCTCATTTCTGTGGAGATTGAGAATTATAAAATGAAGGAGAACAAACAAAAAGAATAATGAAAAGATATGAACACACTAATGCATTTTACTTTTGCTTAAAACCAGGGAAAATGATCATAAAACTTCCCAAAGTCAAAACTTTACCATGATAGTATTTTTGTTAATATATCGGTTAATAGCTTTAACATCTGCTCGATATTCTTTATCAACAGGGACACGCCACAACTTGATCTTGAAATATTGTGCAGCCTTGTCGTATGCTGAGTGTGCGGAAACTGGTATTATCCTACAGTCATTATTGATACTCACTATATTTAGAGACTGATATTTTACGGCTGGATATTAAAGAAAACAAAGAGGAAAAGAGCACATACATTTCTGGTTTTGTGATGCCCTTCTTGGCATTCATATAGTCACGTGATGATTTAACTGCTAATAATATACTTTCAGTCCCCCCTGATGTCATATTTCCACAAATTTTTCCTCCAGAAGCCTTTTCTTTACTTCCAAGAATTGCTGCTGTCATCGCAACCACTTCTGCTTCGAATCTAACAACGCTTGGGAACACACTCAGATGTAGTGGATTGGTATGTGCAAACCTGAAATAAGAAATATCTATTCATACTGAAAGCAGAGATGGAAAGTTTTATGATAAGAAATCTTAAATGGAAGGCGTATTGCTTGTAAAAGAAAACTCAACAAGTGCATTTTCTCCCATGACAACAACAAAAAAGAATCTGAAGATAAATAAATTTTTTTTTAGAAAAAACTAATTAGTTAACAATGATGTTATTAAAATCTAGTCACATTGCGATAATAAGATAGATTACATGACTCAGATACACTAGCATGGGCAGAGTATCGTGCTTTCTTTGTTCAAGACAGTCACAGATGAACATAAATGTCAACATATGTTGCTTGGGCTAAAACAACTCAACAGATTTGAGATCTGTTGTTTTAATCCAAGATGTCCAAAAAAATCAGAAACAATATCTGCCAGATGACAGAGCTAATACACCACGGATGAGTAATGCACTTAGATTAATGAGAAAAGGATAATTGATTCAAATATATCAAGGGGTATAACATGGTAAAGTTACCAATCCACATTAAAAGGAAAAAAGAAGAGGTTGAGAGCTATGAGAGCATCCAAAACTCCGTTTAATAGTTTGCTAAGCATTTCGTAGGTTCAGTTCCATCTTCCGTCCAGCACGGTCAGCATGTGAAGTATGACATTTCCTATACTCCCTGAAGCATAGTTAACCCACTAAATACATTTTTTGAGGTCTTAATCAACCTAGCATAGTCTACATGTTGGTTGTTTATTGTAACCCCTGAAATCTGTATTAAGTAGTACATCCTCCACATGGAGGTTTTCAAGAGACTGAATTTGCTCCCTCTTCCTCTTCTGTTTAATCATACACTCAATAACTAGACTAGATTTATCATGGCAGAAGGTTTATCATGAAGAAGATACATGAAAAGAAACAACCCTTTCCTTGATTAGTTAATGCAAGTAAAGCAACTAAATATACATATGTACACAATGGATGAACACTCTTACATGGAACATGCCTCGTTTATCAATGAAAAATGTCCCTCATTCTCATTTCCGCCAATATAGCTGCTCAGAAAATAGAAATCTGTTAATCTTTCTACACAGGATAAAGAGCAAAGAAATGGTTTAATTTAACCCAGAAACACATATAATTCCAAACTACTAGCTAATAACATATTATATAGTGCAATAATTATGGAAACATACACGGTGCCCGAACATTTGCCCTGCCATGTCACATCTTTTTGTTTCTCATCTCTCATTTGCACTAGGACGTTATCTCCTAAACCTGACTTCGGCAACTCAGTTCTCCATCCATCTCTATTACTAGAACCTTGCAACTTATCCACTATCTGCTCAGTTCGATAACAAATTTTGAAGCCAGAGAATGTCAGATTTATAATCAGAACTAAAGGACATTAATCATTGAAATCTCTTAATGCTTCCACATAGATGCACAAGTGAGAATAGAATCTTAACCAGGTACTTTATTTGCTAGAATTATTTTTGTAAAACAAGTTGAAAAAATACATCACATCTCCTTGGGATGTGGCCCTTCCCTGAATCTTGCATGAAAGTTGGATGCTTCGTGCATTGGGCTGCTCTTTTTTCTTAAGCTGAACAAGTCGACTCCAAATGCATTCAACAAATTATTTAGCCTAGGTCAAAATTTTAAAACATCCAGATGAAGCAAATCTAAATACAATGGCGCGATATATGGCTTGAATGAGTTGATCCTCAACCTATTTCACTCAAGATTATTATTCCTGTACTCCTGTTCCAACTTACACAACACACTTTCCACCTTGGAATGTTCCAAAATGTTTGACTCTATTCCTTTAATAATATTGCTTTACATAATTTTCACAACTTGAAAGAACTTAAATTTATATTTTACAATCCAAACTATAAACTTCAATTTGATGATTTCTCAGCTGTTTACATTCTTTTCGTTAGTATAATGCACAAGTCAAATTAACACCTTAAACTCCTTTTTAAGTCAAACAAAGTGTATAAACATAGAAGAAAGGTAGTAATTTTCATTTAACTTTATACAATCAAACAGGAATTCACCAAACTTTGTCAGTGTGATAATCACTGAAAGAAACAAAAACACAACACCGCATTCAATGAAGTAGACCAGAGTATTTAATGCTCAAAATTAACTCACCTTCTGCTTCTCAGAGTCAATGTGCTTTTTAACACCAGGCACCAACCTATATTTAAGAAACAAATATTAAAAGTCTCAGAAAGCGTCAAAATCAATTATAAGAAACCTAATCAAACGCTAAAAAAAAAAACTGCCCTCAAAACAACATTTCCGGAGCTCCGAACAGATTAAAGAGAAATTAAAGAGATGCAAGGGTTGAATGTGAGAAAATACTTGATGGCGGTCATAACGAAGCTAATAATGGTGGCTTTGAGTCCTCGCTCGTGAATAACGAGGAAGATGGATTGAAGAATTCGAGCGATTAGAAGAGAGAAGAGAGGAGTTATTAGTAGAATTAACGGCTCGTATTGAGATAAGAAGGAATTTGCTGAAGCTCTGAACTGATTCAGCCATGGTGGAATCGGAAACGCCATCGCCGATCGACGTGAAATGTTTTTCTTTTCTTTTGTTTTTTTTTAGGTTGATAGCAATGTTTTACTTAAATTAATACTCCATAGTCCATATGGTAAGCGATGCGTGCAAGTAATAATTTGTTTTTGTAATAATTGATATATGCATCAAAGTACACATATTTTCTTTACTTATGTTTGTTTTTTGAAATCAATGTGCGTAATGCATTACATTTTTCTGTTACAATATGTTGAATTGGCTTAAAACAAGAATAGGTATCACATATGAGAAAGAGATTGGTCTAACGTCTTTTATTAGATAAATAGGGTATACATTTTTTGTTATTATTAAACGTTAAAGTTACATATAACGAGAATATGTATCCTATATATATTGCAAAATTGTGAGAGCATACATATATTTGGAATTTTATGAAAATTTAAAAAAAAATCAACTTGAAGTTGGAGCAATTGTGTTTAGCAATACTTTTTCCAGTTAATATGTAGAATTTAGATTTTTTGTCTTTAATATATAAAATATTATTTGAACATGAGATATAATTTAAATGAAGTTATATTGATTAAAATAAAAAATTTAGAAACTTTTTTGATAATAAAATAAATTAAAAAATGAACAAGTAAAAACAAAATTGTTGGTATTTTAAGTTTCAAATACAACTTTAAGTTATATTCAAAAATTTCATAGTTGTTATGAAACTATATAAATTTAGAAGAAGAAGAAAGTAGGAAAAAGAGAAAAAACTTCTTATTTCTCTTGAAGTATATTCAGGATTCATAGATCTTTCACAATTTTTATTTACAATGAAGGAAAACCCTTTATTTATAGGGAAAATCTTACTTGATCCCAAATAGGATTCCTAACCATATCCTACAAGGACTCAACATAATTAGACATTCACTATAATATAAATTGTTTATGACACTCCCCCTTGAATGTCGGTATATTATGTGCCTCGTTAAAACCTTACTAGATAAAATCCAGTAGGAAAAAATTTAGTGAAGAAAAAAGAGTACAGATATCTAATAATATGCATTATGGATGTCTCATTAAAAACCTTACAAGGAAACCTAGTGGGACAAAACCTTGTGAGAAAAAAAGAGTACATCGCGTATTAACTCCCCCTAATGACAATATCAATTCAGAGACTAGAATCTTCGTTTTTCAAGCTTGAGCATCATCTTTTTGAAAGTTGTAGTTGGTAGAGAATTGGTAGATAAATCAATTGTAGAAATACTTGAACAAACATATTGCATGTTGATATCATCATTCTTGGGAGCTCATGAGTGTAGAAAAACCTTGATGAAATAAACTTTCTTCTATCTGCTTTTATGAATCTTTCCTTCAGGATCAAAGATTTCTGCAAGTTTTTTACTTCTACTTCTTTAAGCAAATAATCTATTGCCTTTTGAAAACTCTTCAAGAGTTTTAATTCTAGTCCTCAACTTGCATAATAATACTTGTATATGCTCTATGCATTTTGAATCAATTTAATTCTTATGAGGACGATAAAGAAGTTTTCCAAAAACTTGTATATGCTTTAGATTTTGAACTCATCGGATATTTTCATCTCAATTTTGTTAAGTGACAACATTCAATGTTAGATGTATGACATCTTCTAGTGCCTATATTGCAAGTCAAATAAGCTTTACACTTACCAAGATGCACCATTCCACTTTTCACTTGATAATTATTTCTATACCAGCATGCTTTAATAGTCGTAGAATTTATATCATAATAATCTTTTACAATATCGCGTGATACTGTATCAAAGATACCGTCAATGATATATCATTTTGCATTGATTCACAATACGACATAATTTATTGAGATCTCATCACTTCATTATTTTTAGGTAGCTACCCCTCTCATGAGGTTTTATAAAGTGTTATGTCGTAAGATCTCCAAGAGCACATTGTATCCTTATTATGATCATTTTGATTCTTTGATCCTCCCCCTTTTTCAAGGATTATTTTATTTAGAATTGATTAGTCTATCATGCTTCATGCATGTCATAGACTTTATCCTTAAGGGACAATCAATAGATGTATTTACAACTCTTGTGTTGCTTCTAGTCTCCCCCTTATGTTAGACAAACTAACATATATCTCAATCTTTGGAGAATCTATCCTTGTGCATCAATGTATATTCATTGATTATATACCACATCTCAAAATAATCAGATGAAAAATATTTGGTCCTTGACCATAAATCGATTGAAAGAAAATCTAATCATAATTTATTGGTTTGATGCATACAATTTACTTTTGTATGCGGTATCATATTTCAGATCAACACATGGAGTTTTATTTTCACAAGCAATGATTGCACTATCTATGACACTAAATGTCACAGCACCTTGAACATTTATCAATATTATCAAGATAAATTGTCTTGATTACATATTCTGAAATTGTGCTCTTAACTCAATTATTTTTGCACAAACAATTTTGTGAATGTCAAACTACAGGTTGACAACAAACGCACATGTGATTATCTTATAAATACATCCTTTTATCATATCACATGATAGGTGAACGGGCCCATATTCACCTTTTATACTTTTCAGAATTTAAAGATTTAGTCCCAACTTTAGTTGATCCAATCAACTTTATCATGAGAACAAGCAACGTAAAGAATTCTTGAAGAATCTTCTAGTTTTTCAATGTATGTCGATTACTCAGTATGCACATCTTTGGGATGACCAAATTATTCATGTCAACTAGTAAAATTATTAGTATTCGTAAACTCCAAGTTTACTACGTCATGTGCCTTTTGCTTTAGTAAATTTCTGATTTACTATTATATGAGTAAATTTCAATTTTATCAATTCAAGAGTAATTTTCAGATTTATTTCTTCTCAATTACTTCACCCTTTAGGTGAGTCATGATCCCATCATTGAATGAACTAATCTGAAGAAAATTGTGCATGTAACATATTATTTGTGTCAACATTTTTGCAAACATCAAGTTGCGAGATAATAATAGGCACACATGAGACCATATATATAGAAGAAACATTTATTAGGACCATTAAATATCTAAACAATCCACTAGGTGGATGACTAGGTCCACAAATATCTGTATACGTTCCTAGAAAGCAGAGAATTCAATCTCAACTTTCGTTTATGATGGTCTCACAATTAGCTTGTCTTGCTAACAAATAGTACAAGAAAATTCACCATTTAAAAGAATTTTTAGTTTCTTCCATGGATGTTCATTTTAATTTTTCATAATTCGTCTAAACATTATAAACTAACGATGTCCCAGACAATCGTGTCAAACTAAAAAAGTATTGAAATTATTGATTTATTATAATTAACATTAGTAGTTAGTAGATATAGCTTAATAGATCACATATCTTATATAAAGGTTGAAAACATACCTTTCACTAAATTGTGCTTATTTAATTATTAAAATAAATTAAGAAATTCTCTTCCTAATCGGTTAAAATTAAATGTATAAAAAGTCGACAAGTCTCTTTAAATACTTACTCCAGATGGTAACTCCAGATCTGTCACATATATAATTATAACATAAAGATAAATCATACCTTGAAGATATAAGAACCTTATTGCATAACTTATGCAAGATCTCTTTTGCACTTTTACCATCTTCTTCATCATTCTTTAAGAATAGAACAATCATGCTGATAACGTGATATGAAACTATATAAATTTAGAAGAAGAAGAAAGTAGGGAGAAGAGAAAAGACTTCTTATTTCTCTTGAAGTATATTCAGGACTCATATATCTTTCACAAATCTTATTTACAATGAAGGAAAACTCTTTATTTATAGGGAAAACCCTACTTGGTCCCCAAGTAGGATTCCTAACCATATCCTACAAGGACTCCACATAATTAGACATTCACTATAATACAAATTGTTTTTAACAATTGTCAAACACTATTTCTTTTTTAAAAATGAAATGATTTTTTGAATATTAAGTGAAAAAATCCCATGACCAAGTAAACATATTTTGTCCTTTTACCTTTAAAAATAGAGTAGAAATTGTTGAAAAGGTTATTCTGTATTTTGGCAGTAAGAAAAATATTTTCCTTATAACCTCTTGTTTGATTGTAGTAAAATTTTCAGAAAATATTTTCTAATGGAATTTGTTTTTCTAAAATGCAGTGAAAATGACTTCCATTATATAAGAGTAAGGGAAATTATCTTTGTGAATTAAAATTTTAGGCCCAATAGATGTGAATTATATTCTTGTCATGATCTGAATTAAATATGTGACCGATAGACGCTAAGGGAAACATATTTCAAAGGCAAGCCTTAACATAAATATACAAAAAATCGAGCAGAGTTTTCTTTATTTTTGAGCTTATCCAATTTTTCTCTATCTTAGAAAGCAACAATATAACTAATAACATCTCGATCTCATGACTCAATATCCATCAACATTTCAATCACCACATAATGATATCAGTTTCTTCTCCAATTATGGAAAGAAGTTTAAAAATAACCACTTGACTACAATATTAAGGAATAATTATGACTCGAAGAGTTTATTTTTTAAATGACATACAATTCGATAAATCTCTTGTTACGCGAAGCAATGCGGAGCTCCCATGTGCTATCAAATGACTCTCTTATCAATGAAATCCTCGTCAATGCCACCTGAGCTAGCAGTGAGATACTAGCTCAGTGAGTAATAATATTTAACTACAACCATTTTAATTAGGGATAAGTTAGAAAACATGCTAGTATCATAATTACAACGATGAAATAATGTCATTTCTGAAACAATAACAACATTCAATCTTATATGTCTCACATAAGTAAAATTAATATAATATTTAATATTAAACTCAAAAAAACATTTCCATGACAAATCTTATATTGTAACACCTCAAATCTCAAAACGAAGAAAATTCTAGTTGTCAGTACCAAGAGAACCATCCATGGATTGTATGGGGTTCCATGGTTAAGGCCAAAGACGATCAAATATTACAATCCATGGTTGGACCAACGAACCATAGTTCTAAACGTTGGTGATAGGTCAGCGTAAGTTAGGAGGAAATTGTTGATTGGGTTAACTTCAATGACCATCTCTCTTAGCACAAAAGGTATTAGGGACCCATGAGCTATGATATGATAGATAATTGAATCATCTTTCCAATGCCACCGAGCTTACTAAAATTTGATCTTGGAATAAAAGTTATGCTCGTTTTGGTGAAGCCTTGTTGAATAGACTTTACCGACGAATCCAAACAATGATTGGTAGGCCAAACGACGAACCGTCATTCCCTCCGTGGATCGTGGATGGGCTTCATCAGAACTAACCAGGGTCTTCTTGGTCCTTTCCCCTATACATTGGGCACTTAAGCTTTGTCTTTTTATGCCTATACTACGTCATGTTGCTCAGAATAAATCTAATAACTTAGTCAGACATACCCAGAACCTTTATTTATCAAAAAAATTGTCAAACCTAGAACAAAAGAGGAGGAAAGAGGTGACCCAAGCCCTCAGACCTTCCAAGAACGCAACAAGATTTCATCAATTCCAACCCCAAAATGAAAATATTTCTCCGTGAAATTTGTCACCGAGTATGTGGGATTTCACTAGTGGGTTTCTTTCGCCCATTAGGTCCCTTGAATTCAGTGAGTTTCTTGACTCCCTTGATATTATGTAGACCTAGGGTTTCTTGATCATTAGAAATTTTTGGGTTTAAGCTGTTAGTATAATTCAAATCAGACTATCATGTTGTTGCTTTGTTCTTTACATGAAATTTAGAACTCTAGATATGTAGTTCTTTTAGTTCATGAAGTGCACATGCTAGGTCAGTTAATTCAGATATATACATAAATGCTCCAATTTACGAATGTCACATTATATATATATATATATATATATATATATATACATACATGCTATAGTTTACAAATGTTATATCAGTATGATTGTTGCCTTCTCAGTTTGCATGTTCGTATATTGAGTTATCCAGTATTGCAATATTTTAGTCATAATATTGCTTATTTACATAATCAATTGGGAGTAGGTTAATACCGAGTTGGACTAGGGTCAGTAACCCTCAAGTTCTAGAATTACATGCCCCTAGGTTGTAAGTCCCCTCTGTGGGCATCATTTTAGTGATCATGCCAGTCATGCCTATAAACCTTTGGCAGGGTATATTAGGTCTTCTCGATAGGGTGTATACATCAAACTCCATGTTTAACTCATGTGATTTTATGTTGGTTATTGGTAGCTCCACAGTTCAGTCGGACTCTATTGCATTGACCCTTTTTATCAGTGCGATTTAGTATTCAGTCTCATCACATTATAAATTTTGTCATTGCATTCAGTTAGTTCATGTTCAATGTTCATATCATGTTTGGATCATCTTATTGATTTATTGCTCTATTCAGCTTTACTTTATCCTACATGCTTAGTACCTTTCAAGTACTGACTCATATTCTGCGCTACATCTTCTCGTGATGTAGATCCAAATTCTCAGCTTCCAAATCACGCTTAGATCTGTTCTCGATTTTCAGTTCGACAACTATAGTGGTGAGTCCTCATTCTTCGAGGACAAGTGACATGATTATTTTCCTTGATTTTAGTCTTTAGTTATTCAGTTTTTCGCTATATTTAGCTGGGGCATGTCCGAACACTTCTAGTCAATTTAAAATCTTATTTCAGATATAGTAAGATTCAGCTATAGAGTTAGAGTTTGACTTTTCAATTATTGTTTAAACTTTCAGTTTTCATATTCATATAGTATGGGTATTTCCCATCATTTCATCTCAATTTATCTTATGATTTAGCTTCCGGGCAGAATTATCTTATTTCAATTATCATAATGTGCTTATGATATGCCAGCAGGTTTAGGTTGGGGTCACCCGTGATCCTAGATCCTATATACGTGTCCAGGAGTAGCCTCGGGGCATGAAAAACTTGGTATTAGAGCATTATGTTTAAGTGTCCTAGGATGTCTGAAAAGTCGTACTAAGTAGGCTTTTTTTCATGGGTGTGAAGTGCACCTAGTGAAAGGGAGGCTACGAATTGTTTTAGGAAAACTTCACTCTCTTTTCTACTCTTATTATGCGTAAGGTATGATCTAATTTCTTGTTCTAATTTTGTCGTTATGTGCTTAAGATCATGCCTCCTCGTAGAGATTACACAATGAATACTAATGCATGCAATGCTAACACAGTTCCTCTAGTTCAAGGCCATGAGGTTCTGAACATAGAGTTTCGAAATGTGATTTAGCTCTTGGCTTAGAGTATGGCCAACCAGAACAAACAGCAGGTTCCAGTTCCTACTAATGGAAATGGTGGATTAGTGACAACTAGAGTTTGAGATTTTGTTAAGATCAATCTACCTAAGTTTTTGGGGTCACAAGTTGGTAACGACCCAAAAAACTTCATTGATGAGGTTAAGAAAATCTTTGTAGTGATTGATACTCATAGTGTGGAATTGGCATCATAGCTTAAGGATGTGGCTCACATACGTTTCACTCAGTGAAAAGAGAACAGGGGCTACCTTGTCTTTTGTAACTCCTTATATAACACTCAAATTCGATGTTAGTCCAGAAACTATCTCAAAATACTTCTCAGTCTCTACTTCAGTCGGTGAATAAATATATTACCTTGTCATTGTCTCTCAGAAAGCCACCTCAGTAGATCTTGTAGAGTCAAAGATGGTAGACTTCGATGTGATTCTAGTCATGGATTGGTGACATTCATGTCATGCATCAATCGATTGTAGAACTAGGATTGCTTTCAGTTTGCGTACGAACCAATCTTAGAATGTAATGGTAGAAGCTTAGCGTATATGGGACGATTCATTTCTTACCTTAAGACCAGAAAGATAATCTCGAAAGGTTGTCTCTATCATCTAGTTCGCGTTAAGGATTCAAGCTACAAAACCCCAACTCTTGATCCAGTTCCATGAGTTCTCAGTAGTGTTTCCAGAAGATCTTCCCGGAGTTCTTCCCGAAAGAAAAATCAACTTTGAAATTGATCTCCTTCCAAATACCCAACCTATCTCTATTCCTCCTTACATAATGACTCCAACTGATCTTAATGAGTTGAATGAGCTGTTGAAAGACCTTCTAGATAAGGGTTTCATCAGACTTAGTATTTCACCATGGGCTGCACTAGTGTTGTTTGCGAAGAAGAAATATGGTTCTCTCAGAATGTGCATTGACTATAGGCAATTGAACAAAGTCACAATCAAGAATAAGTACTCCATCCCCAGGATTTTCAACTTGTTTTACCAACTTCAAGGTGCTAGTCATTTCTCAAAGATAGACCTCAGATCCGGCTATCATCAGCTTAGAGTCAGGGATGGTGACATTCCAAAGACAACCTTTAGAACTCAGAATGGTCAATATAAATTTGTAGTTATGTCATTTGGACTAACCAATGCCCCTGTAGCTTTTATGGATTTGATGAACTGGGTGCTCAAGTATTATTTGGACTTGTTCATTATCGTCTTTACTCTAGGAATGAGGAATAACACAAGACTTGTTTGACGATTGTTCTGCAAACTCTCAAGGATCGCCAATTATTCGCTAAGTTTAGCAAATGTGAGTTTTGGTTGTAATATGTTGCTTTCCTTGGTCATATTATGTCTAGCAAAGGGATCCGAGTTGATTCTCAGAAAATAGAAGTACTAAAACAATGACTCATACCTACCTTTCCTACAAATATCAGAAGTTTCTTAGGTCTAGTTGGTTATTACAGAAGGTTTGTGGAAGTATTTTCGTCCATATCCTCTCTATTGACGAAGCTAACTCAGAAAAATGTCAAATTTCAATGGTCAAATGATTGTGATAAAATCATTTCCGAACTGAAAATTGACTACAGATAATGGGATTCAGACGGTTACGTGATCTATTGTGATGAATGAGTCATCCTAGGTTGTATGTTGATGCAATGAGGTAAGGTTATATCTTATGCTTCCTGACAACTTACGATTCATGAGAAGAACTACCCAACTCATGACCTCGAGCTTGCAGCAATGGTGTTTGCATTTAAGATTTTGTGACATTACTTATATAGTGTTCACGTAGATGTGTTCACATACCATTAGAGTCTTCAGTATGTGCTCACCTAGAATGAGGAGATGGCTTGAGTTCCTTAAGAATTATGATATGAGTGGGCATTACCATTCGGGTAAGGCCAATATAGTAGCAGATTCTCTTAGCAAACTATCTACGGGTAGTGTAACACATGTTGAGGAAGAAAGAAAAATAACTAGCGAAGGAGGTTCACAAGCTTTCTCGCTTGGAAGTTCGGCTTATGAGCATATCAGATGGTGGTGTAATAGTTCATAATGGGCCAGAATCTTCATTGACAGTGGATATTAAGGAAAAGCAAGACAACGGTCCAATATTGCTTCAACTAAATGGTGCAGTCCATCAATAGAGAGTTGAGGTTTTCTCCCAAAGGGGAGATGGTGTGCTTCTCTACCTATGTCGCTTATGTGTTCCAAAGGTGGATGAGTAGGCGAAGAAGCATTGATTGGGCCATATTCGGTTTATGAAGCTATGGAAAAATTTTCAGCTCGTCACCATTAGACTTAAGACAAAAGTCCTATGAAGATGCATTGAGAAAGAACTTAGAGTCTGAAATAGATTATTGAGTTTTCTTGAAAGTGTAACCTATGAAAGATGTGATGATATTTGGAAAGTAAGATAAGTTCAGTCATAGATATGTAGGCCCTTACAAGATTCCAAAAAGTATTGGTAACGTGTCTTATGAGTTAGAGTTACTAGCGGACTAGCAGCAGTGCATACGATCTTTCACATTTCGGTGTTGAAGAAGTGTGTGGGTGATTCAACATCGATAGTACATTTAGGGTGTGTAGATATGAAATATAGTCTCACTTATGAGGATTTGCCAGTTGAGATTCTTGATCATCGCGTTAGAAGGTTGAGAAATTAAGAAATCGCTTCAGTTAAAGTTTTGTGGAGGAGTCAGTCCGTAGAGGGAGATACTTGGGAAGAAGAAACATCCATGAAGGCCAAGTATCCTCATATCTTTCCTTCTAATCCCATTCCATCTTGAGGTAATAGTTCCTCTTCAGTTTTCAGTCATTCATGCGAAAAATCATCTTAGTATCTTGTTCATTCTGTCAGTCTTGATTTTAAACGTATTTGCATGTTTAGTGAACTTAGTTTAGTTAGAATCAGTTTATAGTACTTAGTAGTAGGGATCAAAAATTCTTCCCTCCATATTCAGCTAGTTTAGACATCATTCAAGGACAAATGTTTCCAAGGGAGAGATAATGTAAAACCTCATATCTCAAAATAAAACAATCCTAGTTTTCAGAAAATCTGGTTGTCACATCCGGGGAGCACCCCCTAGAAGTAATCGGTGTCGTCGTCCTCAAAGAGGACTAAGACTAACCTCTTAGCATTCGTCATTACATTTCATAGGTTAAATTAGCGGAAACTTTAAATCTTTTTAACGACTTTGACATTGAGTTTTACTTAGACCTCTCGCTTACACATAATATATTTAGCGAGTATAAATAGACTCCTCAAATAAGAAGATTACATAGTCTTCTACTTTTATTTCACATACATGATATATCAATATGTTCATAAGAAGTCTAGAATATGTCTCATATTAAACCATGTAAGTCGAATACAACATCTTGGGTTCAACCAATACTTCATTACAATAAAGGCCTCATATAGGTATATACAAAGTCAACAAAGAAAGAGAATGAACTAAATTGTCCTTAAGACAGGACAATATCAAATAGCAAGATAGTGACATCGTCCTCGGAAGGTGAGGACCTAGCAAACACTTGGGAAATATCCAAGTAGTCTTCAAATGCCTTCTATAAGCTCAACGGCCGGATCCTACATTTTTAGTAAACATAAATGATGGGTTAGTATAAAACAATTGAAATCATGCTAAAGAGGACATTTGTTCAAAACCATGCTAAAGTACTTTGAAAAGCCTTATGCACAATCATAAACCCATATAGACTAAAAATTACATAATACATAATTCAAACCCATGTACAACACAAGACCAACCTCAACAAGTAATAGTCAAGTCAACATATATAGAGTTGTTAACTTCATCACGTAAGCAACACTCTTACTCATAACCCCACATCAAGTCTACAAGTGCAATGACCAAGTAAAGCCCCATAACCTTACTCAACGAAGTAAACCAAATGAGGGATCATAAGCAATGCCTAACGTCACATAATATAGCATCAAGAGTAGTCACCATCATGTTTAGCAATATAGACCAATAACATGTTCATAAATGAAACTAACATCGTATAGGATAATTAACTTGTAAAATCAAAATATTCATAACATTCACTTATTAAGATCATAAGAACATAAGAACAACCTTCTAGGACTTTCCTCAAATCAAACTAATGCAATGCCTTGGTAGATTCCCATACACCTACCTAAACTAAGTCAACCCCTTAAGTCATCCAAGTTAGTGTTCACAACATTAATTCATTTTAATTTCGGGAACACTTTCCTTAACCGACATAGACCACAAGAGCTAAGTATGGAATCCAGTTTTGTAAAACTTTACACCGATGGAAGGTGGTCTACCGGCCAAACTAGTACCAAACATGAACATAACATCTAGGTGGATACACTAGCTAGTATTCCTATGGCGGCAACATAGTTTATGGAGCTTGGGGGCTATCATGGAAACACTCTATGCCCTTGTTGGGGCTATGAGGCTATCCACCCTGTGAGGATTATGGTAAACCCTACCTTCCCTCCTTAGGAAGGTGCCACCTTTCATCTTCAAGTTCACTCGGACTTGGTGCTAAGCTAGAGTCCCTTTTGAAATGTCTTTTATCAATAATCATAACTTAGTTTAGGTAATAGAGGTCTAACCCCTTGTATTGTCATAGTAATTAACTAAATAGGAATTGCATTAGAACATCCTTTCAGTATAACCCTCATATATGAGATTAGCACATTAAACCCATTGTATCATGGTAAGGCGCATAGGTACTTCATAACCAACCTTATATCATTACATTTTAAGCATAATCTCATAATCACATAATTAAGACATTTCAATTCAACATCATACCAACACCTACTTAGGCTAATCACAAGACACGCTTCGATTGAACTACACCATCACTCACAAGTCATCATAATCGAAGTAAAGGTTAGGATCATAAAGACTTACCCAATCTCCTTCAAAAGCCATCATCATGGTCTTACCATACACCAACCAATTTCATCAAAAATGGTGTCGTAACATCATTCAATAGTAATTAATACAATAACTAAGTCAATTGCATCATCACTATCCAATTTACCTTCAATTCATAACCTAGGGTTTGGGGAAAAGGGGTTCATCATGAATTCTTCAAGAAATGATTCAATCTCAAAAGTACATTACCCTAGGTAGTCCATAGATGAATTAGAATAAGTAATTAATCAATTCCCATCAATTTATAATCAAGATCCAAGATTTTAAGAATTTGGGAAAAGGGACATTATCTACATGAAATTGTATCAATTAATATCAATTAACCAACAATATACATTTAATTAGTCATAGGCAATCACAATTTATTATCAATTTGAAGTTTAGAAGAAAACCCATTTGAATAGAATAACCCTTGGAATTGGGTGATTTAGAAATCAACTTTGAAAGGACCTCTTGAGGAAAGGAATCCCAAGAGTGAAGAACCCATACCTTAATGAATATTAATCCACAAAAGTGAAGTGAAATCCTAGAGAAATTGGTCTTCTTCTTTAAGCTTTTTTGCTTCTTCAGTGGAGGAATTAGGGAGAGAGAAAGTACAGATAGATGAGAGCTTTTGGATTTTGTTTTGGGAATTTTGTTTAAGGTGAGTGAGAAATGACTTAAAATTGACCCTTAGGCTATATATAATCACACCCTAAATTAACCAAAAGACCCCTCACTTAATTGGATTATTTTGTGAAGTCAAAATGCTTAAAATATGATTTCAACGAATCTGGGAAGTGGGTGCGTGTAGCGGGGCTAATTTAGGATTTTATATTTTTGAAAACCGGTTTGAGGAAGTAAGCCTCGTAGAGGCTCCGCGTCGTGAGGCACAATTATATTTGTACCACGTGCTGGCTGCGCGACGCGCAACAACTTCCAATTTCCAGGCAGGATGCTTTGGTAGCCTGCCTGCCCAGTTTAGGGTCCTCCTCAAGGACCTTTCGGGTGGTCCTTGGGGAGTCATTACCAAACGTTTAGATCCTCTATACTACATTTTACCTATTTAAAGTCTTTTTACTAGTTTTAGACTTCATTTGACCCTCCCAATCCTTTACCAAACATAGGGATGTCAACTATTTCCATTTAGACTAGCTTTCGGACGTCATGGATGTTTCTTGATGCCTTGACTCTAAAACTTCCTAAATGGTTTATAAATATTATTTTAGGCTTATAAAAAGTGTTTTAAAGTTTATTTTATAATATGGGGCTATAGATTAGGTCATGGACTTTCGGTGTGTACATTATCCTCCCCTCTTAGGAACATTCGTCCCCGAATGATACTAATATCTTTTGTCGGATAAGTTAGACTCAAGACTAGCAACATAACCAACAACATGAATATAAGCATCATGAGTCATAGCTTATAGGAGTACTTCACAACTCCATTCAACACATAATCATGCATTATATAAAGAAATTCAAATCACAAGTTATTTCACTCAATTTTCATAGCACATATTGAGGAAATACCTTCTCAACACAAATCATAGGCTCAAAATAACACCAAAGAGTTACCATGCTATTATTCTCATGAAAACATCAAAGACTAAAATCTCAAGAAGTCAAAAGCATACATTTCCTATAAGTGCATGTTAAAACAAAAAACTTCTTTCATGAAAACTCTTTTTGACACAACCTTTATCAAAATATGCACATCTTTGCAAAACAAACCAAATTCAATTTATTGATTATTTTCATTATTAATAGGAACAACTGACCTTAATTAGAAAAGAGATGAGGATAACGATACTTCATGTCGGCCTCGACTTCCATGTTGCTCCTTTAGTTAGGTGATTCTTCCATAACACCTTTACGAAAGACACCTCCTTGCTCCTCAACCTCTTCACTTGTCTATAAAGGATTTCAACCGGAACCTCCTCATAGGAGTGGTTCTCTTCCACACTTAGACCCTCAATAGAAAGTATAGACTCGGGATCACCAATGCACTTCTTAAGCATGGATACATGGAAAACCGAATGAACCGAAGCCAATTCACTAAGTAATTTCAACTCGTATGCACCTTTTCCAACCCATTGCAAAATTTCATAGGGGCCCACATAACGAGGACTCAACTTCCCTTTCTGCCAAATCTCACCACTCCCTTCATGGGTGAAATTTTTAGATACACTTTATCACATTCTTCAAACTCTAAGTCTCTTCTCCTATGGTCGGCATAAGACTTTTGCCGGCTATAGGATGTTTTCAATCGGTTCCTTATTATATGAACTTTCTCCAAAGTCTTATAAATCGATTCGGGACCAAAGAGTGAAGATTCTCCCACTTCAAACCATCCAATTGGAGATCTACATCTCCTACCATACAAGGCGTCGAAAGGAGCCATAGATATAGATGAATGGTAACTATTGTTATACGAAAACTTAACCAAAGGCAAATGTTTATCCCAATTTCCTTTAAAATCAATTATGCAAGCTCTGTGATATCCTCAAGGGTTTTGAATAGTGCGCTCCGCTTGACCATCTATTTAGGGATGAAAAGCGGTGCTTAACTTCACCTTGGTACCCAACCCTTTTTGGAACGACTTCCAAAACATAGATGTGAATTGTGCACCCCTATCCAATATGATGGATAACGTATTACCATGGTGACACACAATCTCATCTATGCATATTCTTGTATAATCTTTCGCCAAGTATGTGGACTTGACGGAAAAAAAATTAGCGGATTTGGTCAACCTATCCACAACCACCCATATAGAGTTATGTTGCTTTTGTGTCTGAGGAAAACCTACCATGTAATCCATATTTATGTCTTCTCACTTCCAATAAGGAACTTGGATTTCTTGAAGTAAACCACTTGGGTTTTGGGGCTCGACTTTCACTTGTTGGCAATTTGGACATTTTGCAACAAATTCCGCTATGTCCCCTTTTAAGACTTCCCTCCAAAACACTTCTCTAAGGTCATGATACATCTTTGTAGAACCTATATGAATGGAATAACGCGAACCATGAGCTTCCTCAAGAATCAGGTTTCTCAAGTCATCAACATTGGTCACACATAACCTTCCTTGATACCTCAAGACACCATCCCCCCTAAGGAGAATGACTCATTTGACATACCAAGAACCGACTCTTTCAACTCCATCAATGGTTGATCAAGGTGTTGCTTAGAATTCACCTCAACCACCAAACATGATTTGGAGTTGTGATGGACTATAAAACCACCATTTGGAGAATCTTCCAATCTAACACCCAAACGAGCCAACCAATGAACATCTTTCACTAGGTTTTTCTTGTCTTCTTCTACATGAGACACACTACCCATAGTCATAAGGCTTATAGCATCCGCAACCACATTGGCCTTGCTGGGATTGTAGAGAACAATTATGTCGTAATCCTTGAATAATTTCAACCATTCTTCTTTGTTGGAGATTTAACTCCTTTTGAGTAAACACATATTGAAGCTCTTGTGGTCGGTATACACATCAGCATGAATACCATATAAGTAATGCCTCAATATTTTCAAGGCAAATACCACGGACGCTATCTCAAGATCATGAGTTGAATATATCATGACCTGAGTCTACATCCGGGACGTTGCAGGCACTTGAAGACCATTGTTGCTTCCCAAGCGAACCCTCATCCTAGCTGACTACAAGCGGTAGACTAACTTAAGCATACAAAAGCTTAAAACTGAAATGAACAACTCTGATTAAAAATAATATATTCAACTAGCCATAAAATAGGCAACTTTAGTCTTTAAAACATTTAATAAAATAATAATTAATACAAACTCCTCAACTATGTTGACTATCTATGAAGCGTCTAACTGATAAAGATGGAAGTTGGGACAAGACCCACGACCTCCTTCCTAAATTGAAAAGTAAATGAAATCCTCCGGAAACAAGGAGGCTCACCATGGCTAACTCGAACTCTGGAATGTATCAACGAAGCTCTTGTTGATAGATCTGAATACCTGTGTCTGCATGATCAAAAGATGCAGGCCAATTGGCAGTACGTGGAATGTATGAGCATGTATGGGGAATTCTAAGGCATAATATAAGCTTGATACTTGAATAAAAAGGAAACTTACTAACCTCTTTTCAACTCAACTCAAATCAAAAATAAGATACTCAACTCAAAGATTAGATATTCAACTCAAAGATATGGTACTCGACTCAATGAAGTACAAATTAACTCAAGATACTCAACTGAACTCATTTCAATATAAAGCAGTTTAAAACAAGTGCAATATAAAGAAAAGCTGTTTAAAAACATGATGTTAACTCAAGATAATAATATCATAAGGACATTTCATACTCTTTCTCAAAGTCTACTTGTGCATTGCATGAATGAAGTCCCATACCCCCATATGACAACCACCACTATGAGCCTAAGTGGTGATACAACGTCTTGTCGACACTTCTAAAACTGTCCTATACCTAGCCATCAATATAGGACATCCTCTACCTAGTGGATCCACTGGCTAAAATTACGTGATTATCTAAAAAGTATGACGTGTTAATACCCATGGTGGCTACATGGTTTACATGGGGACTTGAGTTATCTGAACTCTCGTTCCCACATAAATACTTAATACTACTCCCAAAACATACTTTAGCTCATACTTTTAATAAAACTTCCTTCCTTTGGGTTGAGATAATTTGCTGAACCATTTATCTTTAAAAAGCTCCTTTTGGGAATCAATGTTCCCCTTTTGGTTCAAAACTCTTTTGGAACTCTTAGTTTCATTTCAAATTAAATGTGAAACATTTATAAACCTTTAGGGAATAGTTAGTTCCCTTATAACTTTTGAGAAATGAACTCAACTCTTGCTCTTTTCTTAACTTGAAACTAAACTGTTAGGGAATACTTATTTCCCTTATAGATTTTGAGAATTTAACTCAAATCTTTACTATTTCTTGACTTGAAACTTGACTCTTAGGGAATACTTAGTTCCCTTATAGCTTTTGAGAATTTAACTCAACTCTTTTCTCTTTGCTCGACTTGTAACTTGAGCCTTAAATCAAAGTTGAAATGATTGTTTAAGACCCTTTGAAAACTTTTAAGAACTCACTTTGACTTGCTTCTTAACCTTTAAACTTGACTCTTAACTTTTCTTGAATTGAAGTATGGATTAAAGGTTAATGATCTCATGTGGATGTTTTCATGAATTTCAACTTGGAGCATACATGCGTAATTATGAGCATGAACTATTCAACTCAAGAACGCAAGGATACTTCTCAACTCATGACTGTTCACTTATACAGTTCATGCAGAATTATGGGCATGAACAACTCAACTCAAAGACTTCATGGGTAACATGTAATAGTCCCTTGATTAAAAATAAAATCTCAAAATAAATAAGGAACTCAATACTCAAGACTTCAAACTTGGGGATATCATTTCTATCAATGATACTCAATTTATGGAAATCATGTGGAAGTTATGGGCATGAACAACTCGACTCTACTCGAAGGTCTAAGTAACTAGATGGAACTCATGTATACAAATCTTCTCATTCCCTTACTTAATTCCTAAAAATTTATTTCAAATTGATGGTTTACCTTAAAGGATTAACAATTGAACTCAAAATCTTTCTTGAACTCTACTCTTAATTCTCTATCTTGAATGTGAATTATGAATTCAAGAGTTTGGGTTCATGACATGGAGGGTCTCATGATGATAAAGTAGACTCATGAATAAAAATCTTCATCCTCATACTCGCTTGAGTCTTGAAACAAGTTACTAGAAGTTGTAGAAGACTACTCAAATGGACTCTCTCAAAAGGTTCGGAAGAACTCTCAAAACTTAATCTTGAATTTACCTCGAATTTGAATTATTGTTTCAAGGTTATGATTCATTTTATGAAGGATTTATAAGTGTTTAGAAGTATTTTAAAGTGTTTAGAATCAAAAGGAGTGAATATACACTTTAAATGAGCTCAAACGGGATAACCGACGCAAAAAAAAGTAGGAGAAAGTGACCCTGGCTCGTTCCGGGCACGGGGTGCCAACCTCTAATATCAGATAGTGCATTTGGGTGCACTTCAGGCGCACTGACCCATCCCTCTGGATGCATTTGGGGCACGTCGCGCTAGCATTCCCCGAAACACGTTTTTGACGAACTTTGCTCTCATTTTATGACCCTAAATCGCTTTTAATCGATTTCTTTTCTCAAGTTTTCCTTATATTCAATTTCCCAACCTAAGCAAACACTAATAAATTCAAAAAAAACACTCCCAAAAACCACTTTTACCTCAAGAAATCATCAAAACACCAACAAGACAAGATCTACAATTAACCTCAAGAACACCTAACAAGAACTTAAATCCTTCAACATTTTGAGAATGAAATTACACTAAAAATAACATGTTCGGCATGTGGGTGAACAAAACCAACACTGTGGAAGCTTACATACCTCTTAGGGATTAGACCCATGGCGAAAATCCGCATCTAGACTCAAGAACGTCGACAAACGCCTTCATCCTTGCCTCTATTCTCCTCTTTTCTTTTCTTGCCTTTCTTGAACTCTCAAACTAAAACTATATGTGTTTATTAGGATTGTAAAACTTAACCTTAAAGGATTAGACCCCTAAAATAATACTAAAAACGAGTTAAATCTGATTGGTAAGGAAAGGACCAAAATACCCCTCACTATTTCGGCTAAACTTTCCTTAGCTGGACAACGTAACTTTAAAAGGTCATATATCACTTATCCGGATTCAAAATTTAGAAAACTCGGAGGATTTGGAAAGATAATTCAAAGATATTTCCAATGATAACTTGTATCACACCTAACTCAACCTGTTCTGGGAGTTATGGTCGTTTGAAGTTGACCCAAAACTCATACTTAGCTTAACTCTCAAAATTTCAGATTTTTGTTATTCCCAATTTAATTCTTTTTGGAACTCTTGGTGCTAAATCTAGAGAACTGACCTTAAGACTTAAGAAATTTTTAATTCCTTGGTGAAATCTCAGTCACTACGATTAACGGCTCAAGTCTTAGTTCGAGAGAATTTTTCAGGGTGTTACAGGATAATTCTTCTCATGCACCTTAAGTTGTCTAGAGGCATAGGCTATTACTTTCCCGTGTTGCATAAGAACACACCCGAAGCCCACTCGGGATGCATCACAATACACAACGAAGCCCTTGGTACCCTCTGGTTAAGTCAATACCAAAGCAGAAGTAAGCCTATCCTTCAAGATTTGGAAGCTTCTTTCACATGCCTCCGACCACTCATATTTCACACTCTTTTGGATCAAAGTATTCAAGGGAGATGGAATGGACGCAAAACCATCCACAGACCTTCTATAATAACCCGCTAGACCTAAGAAACTCCTAATGTCGGTTGGAGTCAATGGTCTAGGACAATTTTTTACCGCCTCGATTTTCCTTAGATCAACCTCAACCCCCTCACAGAGATGATATGACCAAGAAATGCCACCGACCTCAACCAAAACTCAGATTTGTTATACTTGGCAAAAAGTTGGCTTCCTTAGGTACTTGTAACACCACACTCAAATGGTCCATATGTTCACCCTCATTTTTTGAATATACCAAGATGTCATCAAAGAAGACAATGACAAATGAATCTTGGTAACTTTGAAACACCCTATTCATGATATCCATAAATGTCGTTGGGGCATTAGTAAGACCTAAGGACATTACAAAGAACTCATAGTGACCATATCTAGTTCGGAATGTCGTTTTTGGTATATCCTCACTCTCACCCTAAGTTGGTGATTCCCCGATCTCAAGTCAATCTTATAAAAGTAGCTTGCCCTTTGGAGTTGATCAAACAAGTCGTCGATCCGAGGGAGAGGATACTTGTTCTTAATAGTGACTTTATTGAGTTGGCGATAATCAGTGCACATTATAAGGTACCCATCCTTCTTCTTCACAAACAACATAGGAGCACCCCATGGAGAAGTACTAGGTCTATGCAGTCTTTGTCTAGTAAATCTTAGAATTGAGCCTTCAATTCTTTCAATTCAACCGGAACCATCTGATAAGGAGGATTTGAAATGGGATTGGTATCCGGTAGCAAGTCAATACCAAAATTAATTTCCCGTTCGGGAGGAATACCAGGAAGATCATTAGGGAAGACTTCCGGAAATTCCCTCACTACGGGGACCGACTCAATAGGAGGAACTTCGGAGACTTAATCTTTGACTATCACCATGTGGTATAAACACCCTTTAGAGATCATTTTACAAGCTTATAGACAAAAAATAATACGACCTCTAGGAATAGAATTTCCCCCTTCCACTCTAAGACGGGTTCATTTAGAAAATTGAACTTGACAATTCTTGTTCTACAATCAATGGAAGCAAAACAATTATGCAACCAATACATTCCCAAAAAGACATCAAAATCAACCATATCAAGTTCTACTAATTAACCATGAGTAACTCTATTGGGCAACATTATAGGACAATTTCTATACACCCTCTTTGCAACAACTGAATCACCTACCGGGGTAGTTACCATAAATGGTTCATTTAGGACATCGGGAAAATATCAAAATTACTAGCTATCAAGGGAGTAACAAAAGATAATGTAGGACCCGGGTCAAGTAAAGCATAAACATCAATCGAGAAGACTTTTAACATACCGGTCACTATATCGGGAGAACTCTCTTGTTCACCCATAGAGTGAAGATCATAAAAACGATTCTTCTTTGGAGCATCAACATTAGAACCACTTGCTTGATCTTTCCCACTACCCTTGTCTTGACCCTTCAAGTTTGGGCAATCCCTCACCTTGTGGCCACTCTTACCACAACTAAAGCAATTTTCCGTCCAAATGAGGTAATCACCATAATGCTTCTTGCCACACTTTACACAAGTTGGCTTCTTATTTGGTGAACTAGTACCCCTTCCCTTTTGAGGCTTAGGGTTATATACCCTATCATCACGATCCTTAGGGAACTTGGAAGGAACTTGATTAGAAAACCTCTTTTTGAACCTTGGTTTGTCTTGGATATCAAGCCTACCCTTTGAAGAACCACCACCAAATGACTTTGCCCTATTGGCATCTCTACTCTTCTTCTTAACCCTTGCCTCCTCCACTTGTTGAGCATGAACCATGAGACGAGGAATATTCATATTATCATGTACCATAGCCGAATGACATTCCTCTTTCAAGTCATCAAACACTCCCGTCACAAAGCAGCTCATCTCATCCCTCGGGTCAGAAACCAAAGAAGGAGCATATTTTGACAACTTAATAAATTTTAAAGTATAGTCAAGCACACTTATACCTCCTTGACGAAGGTTGACGAATTCTTCCACCTTAGCTTCCCTATTTTCTCTTGGAAAGAACCTATCAAGAAAAGTCTTCTTGCAAATCTCCCATGTCCCATGTCACTAGACCACTCCTCAACGGCCTATTGTCTCTCCATTGGATGTACCAAGTTTGGGCCACGTCCTTCAGTTGGTAGGTGGCGAACTCGACCTTTCACTAGTAGTCAACCACATAGCATAGAGAAATTTGTAGACTTCATCAATGAAATCTTGAGGGTCTTCCTCCACTTTGGACCCATAAAAAATAAGGGGATTCATCCTTGTGAAATCCCTCAAGCGGAAGGACATGGTACTAACATATTGGTTTCCTCGGGGTACCACCTCCCGGTTAGCTTGGGTAGTCATGGCTTGAGCTTGAGTAGTGACAGATTGTGCTTGAGTAGTAATGTCTTGGTCCATTTGGAGAAAGGTTGCCCTTATGTCCCCATCCGACAAGGCCAGAAGATTGGCCAGAGCTTGATCATCATTAGCAACTTATTTAAGAGGAGGATCTTGATTGTCACGAGGAGGAACTCCCGCATTAGCAATCTCTTCATCAGTCCTCGTGCGGTTGTTCTTAGAGTATTCATACCTATAAGCATAATACAAGGTTTAGGTAAAAGCACACATAAAGTAGACTCTAGAGGCACGACATTGGATTTCCAAGAAAATGAGAATTTCCTAAGCATCATATAGCTTCTAACTCATAAGTGTGGCGCGCTTCACAATTATGAATAAGAACTTACATAGACATGGTTTAATGAGACATCAATCCTAAAGATATTCAACCTCATGCTTTGATACCAAGTTCGTCACATCCGGGGAGCACTCCTAGAAGTAACCGGTGTCGTCGTCCTCGAAGAGGACTAAGACTAACCTCTTAGCATTCGTCATTACATTTCATAGGTTAAATTAGCGGAAAATTAAAAACTTCTTAACTACTTCTACATTGAGGTTTACTTAGACCTCTCGCTTACACATAATATATTTAGCGAGTATAAATACACTCCTCATATAAGAAGATTACATAGTCTTCTACTTTTATTTTGCATACATAATATAGCAATATATGTTCATAAGAAGTCTAGAATACGTATCATATTAAACCACCTAAGTCGAATACAATATCTTGCGTTCAACCCATACTTCATTACAATAAAGGCCTCATATAGGCATATACGAAGTCAACAAAAGAAAAAGAATGAACTAAATTGTCTTTAAGACTAAACAATATCAAATTTCAAGATAGTGGCATCGTCCTCGGAAGGTGAGGACCTACCAAACACTTGGGAAATCATCAAGTAGTCTTCAAAGGCTTTCTATAAGCTCAACGGCCAAATCCTACATTTGTATTAAACATAAAAGATGGGTTAGTATACACTTGTACTAAGTATGAGTATATGCACATAAAACAATTGAAATCATGCTAAAGAGGACATTTGTTCAAACCATGCTAAAGTACTTTGAAAAGCTTTATGCACAATCATGAACCCATATGGACCAACAATTATATATTACACAATTCAAACCCATGTACAACACAAGATCAACCTCAAAAAGTAATAGTCAAGTCAACATGTATAGAGTTCATAACTTCATCACATAAGCAAGACTCTTACTCATAACCCCAGATCAAGCTACAAGTGCAATGACCAAGTAAAGCCCCATAACCTTACTCAACCAGGGAAACCCAATGATGGATCAGAAGCAATGCATAACATCACATAATATAGCATTAAGAGTACTCACCATCATGTTTAGCAATATAGACCAATAGCATGTTCATAAATGAAACTAACATCATATAGGATCATCAACTTGTAAAATCAACATAGTCATAACATTCACTGATTAAGATCATAAGAACAACCTTTCTAGGACTTCCTTCAAAACCAACTAGTTCAATGCCTAGGTAGAGTCCTATATCCCTACCTAGACTAAGTCAACCCCTTAAGTCACCCAAGTTAGTGTTAACAACATTACTTTATTATACTTTTGGGAACACTTGCCTTAAATGACATAGACCACAAGAGCTATGTGTGGAATCCAGTGTTCTAAAACCTTACACCGATGGAAGGTGGTCTACCAATCAAAGTAGTAACAAACATGAACATAATATCTAGGTCGATCCACTAGCTAGTATTCCTATGGTGGCAACTTAGTTTATGGAAACATCACTCTATGCCCTTTTTGGTGCTATGGGGTTATCCACCCCGTGAGGACTATGTTGAACCCTACCTTCCCTCCTTGGGAAGGCGCCACCCCTCATCTTCAACTTCACTCGGTGCTAAGCTAGAGTCCCTTTTGAAACGTCTTTCATTAATAATCATAACTTAGTTTAGGTCATATAGGTCTAACCCCCTTGTATAGTCATAGTCATTAGCTTAATCGGGATTGCATGAAACATCCTTTCAATACAACCTTCATATGTGAGATTAGCACATTATCCTTATTATATCATACTAAGGCACGTAGGTACTTCATAACCAACCTTATATAATTACATCTTAAGCATAATATCACAATTACATAATCAAGACATTTTAATTTAACATCATACCAACACCTACTTAGGCTAATCACAAGACACGCTTCGATTGAACTACATCATCACTCACAAGTCATCATCATCAAAGTAAAGGTTAGGATCATAAAGGCTTACCAATCTCCTCAAAAGACATCATCATGATCTTACAATCAACCAAACAATTTCATCCAATAATAGGTTTAGTAACATCATTCAATAGTAATTGATACAATAACTAAGTCAATTGCATCATCACTATCCAATTTACCTTCAATTCATAACCTAGGGATCAGGGAAAAGGGGTTCATCATGAATTATTCATGAAATAAATTAAATACCAACAATACATTACCCTAGGCATTTCATAGATGAATTAGAAAATATAAGACAAGTCTAACAATCAATACATTCATCAATTCCCATCAATTTGTAAGCAAGATCCAAGATTTGGGGATTTTGGGAAAATGGACATGATCTAAATGAAATTGAATCAATTAACATCATTTAACCAACAATCTAAACTTAATTAGTCATAGGCAATCACAATTTATCATCAATTTGAAGTTTAGAAGAAAACTCATTAGAATTGAAAAACCCTTGGAATTGGGTGATTTAGAAATGAATTTTGAAAGGACCTCTTGGGGATAGAATCCCAAGAGTGAAGAAACTATACCTTAATGAAGATTAATCCACTAAATTGAAGTGAAATACTAGAGAAATTGGTCTTCTTCTTCAAGCTTTCTTGCTTCTTCAATGGAGGAATTAGGGAGAGAGAAAGTAGAGAGAGATGAGAGCTTTTAGGTTTTGTTGTGGGATTTCTTTTAGGTGAGTGAAAAATGACTTAAAACTTACCCTTAGTCTATATAATCACCCCCTAAACTACCCAAAAGACCCCTCACTAAATTGTTTCTTTTGTGAAGTCAAAATGCTTAAAATGCGATTAAAACGAATCTAGGAAGTGGGTGCGCGTCGCGGGGCTAATTTCAGATTTTATTTTTTTGAAATACATTTTGAGGCAGTGAGCCTCGTGGAGGATCCACGTCTTGAGGAAAAATGTTTTTCCCCCACATGCTGGCTGCGCGACGCTCAACAATTTCGAATTTCCAGGGTGCTTTTGTAGCCCGCCTGCCCACTTTAGGGTCCCCATCAAGGACCCTTCAGGTGGTCCTTGGCGAGTCGTTATAAGATGTTTAGATCCTATATACTAAATTTTACATATTTAAAGTAATTTTACTAGTTTTAGGTTTCATTTGACCCTCTCAATCCTTCACCAAACATAGGGACATCAACTAGTTCGATTTATAGTAACTTCTGGACGTCTTGGATGTTTCTTGATGCCCTGACTCTAAACCTTCCTAAATTGTTTATAAACATTATTTTAGGCTTATAAATATTATTTTAATGTTTAGTTAATCATGTGAGGCTCTAGCTTAGGTCATGGACTTTCGGAATGAAACACTGGTGTAGTATCAACTGAACCATCCACGGATCGTAGGTGAGGTTCCATGGTTAAGGCTTAAGTTTTAATAGTCTCAGATACCACCCACGCTCGACCAGTACAATCCATGGTTAGAGCTATGGACCGTTGGTAAAGGTTAATAGCCAGTTAGAAGGAAATGACTCGATCAACTTAAAATGGTCATTACACTTAGCACAAAAAGGAATTAGGTGACACATGACCTATGATATGATATATAATTGAATAAATTTTCCAATGACACTGAGTTTGCTAAAACCTGATCTCAGAGTAAAAAGTTTTGCTCATTTTAGTGAAGCCTTGTGGGACAGACTTGACCGACAGACCGAAACGACGTCCTGTAGGTCAAACAATGGACTGTCGTTCCCTTTGTGAATGGACTTCGTCAGAATTAATTTCGAGTCATTTTTGTTCTTTTCCCTAAATATTAGGCACATAAACTTCGTCATTCTATGCCTAAACAACATTGTTTTACTCGGAATAAGTCTAATAACTTAGTCAGACATACCCAAAACCTTTATTTATAAAAAGGTCATCAAACCTATAAGAAAACATGAGAAAAGAGGCGACCGAGACCCTTCCAAGAATGCAACAAGGTTTCATCAATTCTAGCCCCAAAATCAAATGATTTCTCTATGAAATTCGCCACCAAGTATGTGAGATTTAACTAGAGGGTTCCTTTTGCCCACTAGGTCCCTAGATTTCAGTTAATTTCTTGATTCCCTTGATATTATGTAGACCTAGGTTCACATTAGAAATTATTAGGTTTCAGCTGTTAGTATGATCCAAATTAGATTATAATATTGTTGCTTAATTCTTTGCATGAAATTTGAAACTTTAGCTATGTAGTTATAATATTATCAATATAACTGTTGCATTCTCAGTTTGTATGTTCATATTTTGAGCTATCCAGTATTACAATATTTCAGTCATAATATTGCTTGTTTATATAATCAATTGGGAGTAGCTTATTACCGAGTTGAACTAGGGTCGGTAACCCTTAAGTCCCACAATTGCGTGCCCTGTAGGTTGTAATTCCTCTCTGTGGGCATCATTCTAGTGATAACGCTAGTCATGTCTTGATACATTTGGCAAGGTATATTGGATCCTTTCGATGGGGCGTATACATCAGACTCCACATTTAGCTCACGTAGTTTTATGTCAGTTATTTATAGCTACTGCAGTTGAGTCAGACTATTGCATTGACCATATTATTAGTACAAATCAGTATTCAGTCTCAGCATGTGACAAATTTGGTCATGCATTCAGTTAGTTCATGTTCAGTGGTCTTATCCTGTTCAAATCATATTATTACTTTATTGCTCAATTCAACTATGTTAGATTTAGCTTTACTCTACCTTGTATGCTCAGGACCTTTCAAGTACTGACACATACTCTACGCTACATCTTCTCGTGATATAGGTCCAGGTTATTTTGTAATAATTTCGAAGATATGTTTTTTCTACTTCAATTATTATATTTGTGAAATGACTTATCACGACTTTCTTCAAAATCTTCATCTTTCACGTACTTGGGTTTTTTTTATAATATTATTTTTTTGGTATCTGACTGTTATATTTAATTATTAGTAGCTAAACATTACAATTCAAGCTGCCAACATAGCATGCTTGGTTCTTAGATGAATCCCAATGTACTAGAGCTCTAATATATCTCTATTGCTCAGTACTTATTATATCTAAGCAAAATATTTCTAATGCTAGGTTGGGATCTAACACTAGTTATGTAGGCTAGTTCATTGGCCACACTTTCCATATGTATACTCTTGTTCACAAATACTCTATTGTTCCTTTCAATCCACAACGCATACACACATTCTGTCAAAATAATTTTAAATATTTGAGCTTGATATGAATTCTCTTTTCCATGTTGAATACTCCATTGTAGAAAGAAAGTTCAATGTGAAACTGGAAAGGCTTGCTGGATCCACACAAGTAATATGTTCCACATACATATGGAGAATAGGCATTACCCAAATAAGTGATCAATAGATTCTTCCTCGGTCTAGATTCATACACATGTAGGTACATTCAGACCCCATTAGTTAGTCATTCTGTTGTTGCCAATTTCCTATGGAAAATGAGCGATATAATAAATCACTCTTTAGGTATGGCTCCATTTTCTAAGCACAAGTGATGTACCGTGGTCACACGGCGTTTTCAATGCATTTTTCTTAAGAGTTGTGTGTGTCTAGAGCATTTTCGTAGTAGTTTAAACAAGTTTTGTATCTTATTTTGTAGGAAAGATGTCCAGGTTGAAAACGAATAAGGCAGCAGAAAAAAAGTGCAGATTGAGACCTACTAAAGCCATCAATTAGTCGTCGTCTCATCGACGGACCGTAGGTGGTGAACGTCGATGGGCAGTTCAGGCTAAGGGAGAATATTAGGGAAATCAACCAAGTTTAGAACTACGAGCACAAATGATGGTCCACTGGTTGATCGACGGACTATACTAGTGAATTGTTAATTAGTTAAGAGAAGGTTCTAGACCTGACTTTTAAAGATTCTAAGTGTGGAACGACGGAGGAGCATGATGGGCTATAGGTAGATTGACAGACTATATTGCTGGTCCGTCATTTGATTAAGAGAATGTGCTATCCGGTGAAGAAAAATAATTCCAAGTATGGACTGACGGAGGCAATCGAATTGACGGTCCGTCAGTGAGGTCGTCGATTAAAGCCGCGTTTCTGGGCAAAACTTTCCTTATTTCAATTCCTTTTTCATTAGGACATGTTTTCTATAAATAGGGGATTAAAACCTTGTTTTTGGAGTTAGCTACTATTATTTTTGTTTTATTTTGTGTTGGAAATTGTTGGTTGCAAACTTTGGGCAATTAATCAATTTCCGAATTTTGTTTGAAGCTATTTTCTTGCAATTTCAAGTTGAATTTCTGGGTTTATTCGTATTGTTTAGTAAGTTCATGATTTCTTTATTCAATATTATGAATTGTGAACTTGCTAGAATGGGTAACTAAATCCACAACTGGGGTTGTGGGAACCATGGGTAATTGACAAAGTAATCCTAGCAATTAAGCAACTTTCAAATAGTGTTTTTGCATGTATTGATTATTCTTTCGCTTAGAAGTCTTTTTAACGAGTGCATGATACTCTCAAATTACACTTCACTGAAGAAGTATAAGCGGTTGTATCAAGTAAAGAACCCAACTGTTAGGTTGGGGTCGATCCCACGAGGAAAATGGTTTAGACTTAACTACAATATACAGTTAATTCTATTTTGTCAGTCCTTTTCAAAAACTAGTAATTAAAAAGGGGGGTTGTGAAACAAAAGTATTGTAATATTGTGAAATCAAACAAGTAGCAAGAGTTAATTATTGGTGGTTATCAATTTGTGAGAGAAACTAGGGTGTAAGTGTTCCCCATAGGTTCATAACACCATAATCCTATCTATGACAATTCTTCCCTAGTGTTTTGTATGCAAAGTGATAAGTTATGTATCTCTAAATCCTTTGTCCGGCATCTAGAGAATTTCACCCCATACCTTGGTCCGTCTACGTGTGTCTAAGTTACTAACCCTTACCTTTACTTCATATTAAGCATCATATTCAATGTATTACTTAGTTATTACTTCACACCAGTCAAAACTAGACTATTAGATATTATCCACTAAATCTATGTCGATAATTCTTTTCCTATTAACTACCCCCTTGGTCCGACAAGTAGCAATAAGGCGAGTTTTAATGCGTGCACTCGTTAAAAAGACTTCTAAACGATAGAATTATCGATGCATGCAATAACCTATTTTACAATTGTTATTTAGCTAGGTTTATTTTGTTAATCACTTATGGTTCCTACAAGCCTAGTTGTGGATTTAGTTACCCATGCTTAGAAGAACACAATTCATAGTTTATAAATAATAAATCATGAACTTACTTTGACAAATTTGAAGAAAATCCAGAAGTTCAACTTGAAATCACATAATTATCTTAAAAACCAAATCCAGAAATTTGAATTGATGCCCTATTTGCAAAGACAAATCTCCAAGAATAAAAGTATAAAATTAATAAAAGAATCCAACTCCAAAAATGAGGTTTTACACCCTATTTATAAGAAAACAGAGTCCTAAATTAAAAGGAGATAAAATAAGGAAAGTTTGTCTGAAATGTGGCTTCAATCGACGACAGTCATAGACAGTCCGTCGATCAAAAGACGGACTGTCGCTGCCTCCGTCGGTCCATACTTTGCATCTTTTCTCAGCCTTCACTTTGCATCTTCTCTGATCCAATCAACGGACCAACAACATGGTGCGTCGATGCTTCTCATCGTTACATACTTAGCTTTTCTTCAACATCGAGTACTAGGACATTCTCTGATCAAATCGACGTTTTGCCAGGACGATCCGTCGATCAACTGACAGACCATCGATCCTTCTGTAGCCCCACACTTAGTTGGAATTCTCTGAGTTTCTTCAAGATGCCTGAACCTCCAATCAACGGTCACCACCTACAGTCCATCCATGGGACGACGAGACGTCGATGACCTTCGTGGGTCACTTCTACACTGATTCTTCACAACCTTCTGTATTTTAGTTTTGGACAACTTTCCTGCAAAACAGAGACAAAAACATATTAAAATTAATATAAAAAGGCTCTAGACACACACCAATCTTAAGGAAAAATCATTGAAAGTACCGTGAAAGCACGGTACATCAACACCCTCAACTTATATTCGTTGTTTGTCCTCAAGCGACGCACTATGACTCAACACATCACTTTGTACACAAGTATCATCTTTTAAACTTCCGCAATCACATGGCTATCAATCCCAATTTTTTTTGTTGCTTTAGTGCATGTTTCTTCTCTTAGGATTGATAGGCTTACTCATGTAGATCAGACCATGACACAGACTCACCATGCACTGACACCGCTACTCTTTTTTCTCTCACCAAGGTATCAACTTTCCGATATTGTAACTAGTGCCCTCACTTCAAAAGATATCCTGCTTTTTCACACAATGATTTTATCTTTTAGTATAAGGATCATTTTTCATTACTCACGCTCAAAATAAATTCACACCTAATTGGTACTCGTCGCCATAGGCTTGCCCTTATTTTCACTGCTTAAGTTCAACATATTAGACTCTTAGGATCACGATAGGACTTTCTTGGCTTGTAACATAAGATCAGGGTCAGGTATGGTACATATGGTACATTTTAGTGACTTGTTGTCCTCATTGACATTACGGCTAAGCGTCCTACCTCTTTGTCCTTTCTTTCGCTGTCCCTTTTCTTTTCCACATTACTCTTTTTCATACCTACTTTTTGGGTCATCACTCATAATAGACACCCTCAACTTATGGATTTGCCATGAGTCGAGGTACACATTACCCAAGGTCGGGTCAGGGCCAAGATAAGGTCAGTTTCTGCATTAGCCACCCTCAACTTATGCTTTTGACCTATGTTGAGGTGCACATGTCCCAGGAGGTACCAGGGCCAACGCATTATACCCAGGGAAGTTGAGTTGGTGAAGAAAAGAAAGGTCTATTATAGGCTCAAACTATTTGGATAAAAAAGGGATAACAATTTCATTTGGCTCACTTAACTTTAGGCTAGATGTTTGTTAATTTGAACAGGGGCCTATGATCCTTTCCTAATTGTCTAACACAGATTTGTTTGGCAGGACCAAGCGGGCAAGTTCTAGCTAGGTACCAACAGGGGAATAATCAAATCTCCTCACACTCTTTTTGCACCTTATTACACAATCAGATTATCGGTCAGCTAGTTTGAGTGTTAGAATGAGGATCATGCAGTGGTGCATCTCTATGTCATGATTAGAACCAACATTCAACATTCATTAAACCTATTCATGCAAGCACTTTCTTAGAATGGTATATCATTTAAGTTTAGCCATCATGCTTCATTTTTTTTGTACTTTGTACAAATTACGACACATGCCGATTCAACAGTTAAATAATCAGTCTCTTGGGCAAAAGACAACAGGCAAGAAAACCACCAAGAGAGGATCATGAGTTGGACTACTCAGACTTCACCCTGGCACTCACTTTCCATTAACCCCACCCCCAACAAAAAAACATGCAATTGTCCCCAATGCATAAGAAATATAAAGATAGGGTGGTAGGTGAAGCAAACCTGAGGCGCATAGTGCCGAAGATCAACAAGCAGGCGGGTCCAGTTTCCTCAAACCGGCACCTTCACTAGGGACACCCTCAGTAGTGCCCACATCAGTATCTATACCCTCAGTGGTGCTCCTCTCAACAACCTCCACTCCGGATCTAGGCGCCCCAGCAGCCAACTCTCTAGCCCTCATATGACGGGCCTCATCATCAAGAAACGAGGCTCTTCTCGCAGCCTCCAAATCCATCCTCTCCTTCTTACGAGCACGAGCATATCACCCTCACTGGTACGGATGGAACGGTGCCTCTTGGCATGCTCACGTTGTGCAGCCGGTGGTGCAGTGGTGGTAGGAACAGTGCAGCAAGCACTGTGTCCTCCGCGAGCTCCACAGGTGCGCTATCAGGTTCGAGTCCTCTCATCTCAAGTATACCATACACGTCTGCCCGTAGACTCGCCACAGCCTCCTGAAGAGTCATAAAATCAATGGTGGGGGCTGGGCGTGCTAGAACTCTCAACTCAAATGTATTGCGGCACAGGTGGACTGCCTGAATCTGTCACTCTGTCTGCTGAGCCACCCTCTTCTTAATATGGTCCTCAGCCTCGCAATAGATCTCTGCATCCAAGGCTAGATGTGATGCAGCAAGGTGGCCATCTGGGCCTCTAACTTCTTGACCCTAACTATCGGGACCAGTGCCTGATGGTGAAGTAGACCGGGAGGACCTAGGCGTCCTGCTAGTGCATGTGGCAGACTCAGCCGGGGTGGTATCGGTAGGCTCTGAAGTGGCAGGTTCAGCCTCTTGGGATTGATCTACCGTATCCGCAAAGTTCTCACTCAATGGCTGCAAATCAACTCTGTGCCCTCGCCGTGGTGCCGCCACATTGGCCTCATCCCTGATAAGATCGATATCCACAATCCCGATCGGAGTATAAAGGACATCACATAACCAGAAGGGGCACTCCAGCATCCCTCCATAATTTGAAAATCATATAGGCGAACGGGTAGGTGGTAGAGGACTTAAAGGCCCTCTCATGTATCACGGAGATCAACAACCTCGCGAAGTCAATCTCCAACCCGGATACCAGAGCTGCTACCAAGACCGCTCTATCCCAAGTAAGTATATTATCTGCGGCCGTGGGGGATAGGCGGTGGTGGACTAATAGCAAGAAGAACTTGGCTGCAAAAGTGAGGTTGGCCTTCTTGATAAGGTCTCTAGGGTCCAACACCCAGTCTACTCCCTCACCGTTAGTGGAGAGATGTTGTGCAATCCACCTCTTGGTGGACTCTCTTAGATCTTTGCTCCGCTAAAAATGTCCACTCTTGACCACGTCCCACATGTAGTCAAACTCTGGGGTGAGGGGAACCCTCGAGGCATCAGTGGACCCATCATATAGAAAGCGGCGGCTGGAAGTAGTAGAGATGTCCACCGAGCATCCTCGAACTCGAACATATGTGAGTGGGGCGTGTTTGGAGGGGTTCGACCGCCTGTCCAAAGCACCTTGGAGAGCCGCTACGTATGAGGTGTAGAACTATCGCACAATCTCCTCACTGTAGGACCCCACACTCCTCGCCATCCACTCGAGCCGGTGGCTGGTAAACAAGTCATGCACAGCAGGGACTATGTGTAGGCTCCCTGTAAGAACTCGCGGCTCGAGTTTCATCATCCGAGTCATCACCCCCTTATAGTTCAGAAACTTGGCATCCCTGTATACCTGGTACTGGCCATCGACGCACCACCGATTGGGCTCATCAACAACCAGTGTAGGGTCCTCATGCTGGGGTGACAGAGCAGACTGCGAACTCTAGGACTCATATGACGAGGCATTGCGGGCAGGAACGTCTGGGAGAGTGGCTCCCTGTGATCCAGAACCAGAGGCAGTGGCCTCGTTAGACCCTGTAGAGTGGGCCGACTCTAAACCTAAAGCCTCATCGAAGCTAGACGCTCCCTCAGAACCCGAGGCCAATCCAGATGGTATGCCGGTCGCTCCTCATCAGACTGGGAGGCAGTGACTACACCGGGTTCCACCTTCTTGGGGGTGCCTTAAGTGGCTCTAGCAGCTGGTGTAGGGGTCCGGGTTTCGGGGGCACGTATTTTGGATCCTGTTCATCATTCGACATACTTATCAACCATTGGAACTTAGCCACAGACTTAGATCTCCCCCTAGAATAGACGATGTCCGGTTTTGGGGCCATAAGTACCTGAAAAGCACCTTGTTAGTCCATTGTAATCAATCTACACAAGCAACATAATCAAAATAGAATCTGGAAACAGAAGATACAGGTCATTGCATAGATGTTGAATTGGGAGACGCGCACTATCGACGGACCGTCGAGTCGGTGGACACGTAGAAAATTTGAGAAGTCGACCTGGCACAGACCTCTCAGTTAGAAATGACATACGTGCAGAACGGCCCATCGATCAATCGACGAACCGTAGTCCACTTCCGTAGTCAAGCACTTAGAATAATCCAGACTTGCTCAGGAATCAAAGTTTCAAGCATAAACGACGGACGTGTTGAACGGCCCATCGATCAATTGACGGACCGTATTCCACTTCTGTCATTCCAAAGTTAAGTAAATTTAGATGTTATCCATCGTCGGACCCCATCGATGGTCCGTCGATCAACCGACGGTCTATGGACTGGGTCTTGTTTTATAGTTGGTCAGAGATAGGTTTTTTAGGACTTGGCTTTAACCCCAGATATGGACAATTTCAAGCACATCAGGAGTTCACCCAACATGAAATAACAAGCATAAGACCAATCTGTCATCCTTAAGGCTTCGATTTTGCAATTTCGATCATGGATTATACGAGAGTATCAAGCCCTGAGTCGGAAAATCAACAAGCATATTGAATTCACACAAATTCCACCTCCAACCCGTTCCCTTTCTATGATTCTATGGGACATAGAACCCAATTTTAACAAGTTTAACATACAATTTTGTCCCTAATTCAAGACCCACATACAATCTATTTGTTTCCACAAGCGAATGAACGAGAATACATTAAGCAAAGGAAAATAAAATACCTGCAAGCTGTAGTGGAGTGAATGAGTGGTGATCTTGTAATACCAACCTACGTGCCCTCCTTCAAACACCGATCGAAGAACACACAAAGGAGACAGAGTAGAAACTGAGGGGTTAGGGTTTTGGGGTTTCTGGGAGTTTGGGAGAATTGAGTTTTTTCTTTTTTTTGGGGGGGAAAAAATTGGAAGGGAGTGATTTTGGGAGTTAATGGAGAAAGAAGGGAATAAGGGGAGGGAAACGGTTGGGAGGGAATTTGAAAAGATGTGGAGGGTAACTGAATAGGTATATTCTAATATAGCCAGTCGGGTCCGGTCGGGTCACTGGTTTTTGTGAACTGACAGTACCCCGTCGATGATCCGTAAATCAGTGGATGGACCGTCGACTGGACAGTCGATTGTGCTCAAACTTTAAACAAAATTTCAAGACATACCTGGGATCTACGGACACCATCGACGGTCCGTCGATTGAACGACGGCGCGGCGGTTGGTCCTTAGATTTGTGCACCAGACCAATTTCTGCAGAATTCTTGTGGTTTGGTCCCTGGAGCACCCATTAAGCCATTCTTTTTGTGTTTGTAGGACACTTTTTAGACACGGACCCTACACTACTATATAGCCAACACACTAAAAAAATTAACACATGAAATTGAGTAAAACAAAACGAAACAAAAGAATGCAAATATTCCTACAAAGAAAAGAAAAACCTATTGTTTCCTAGAGGATACACATTAGGTTGCCTCCCAAGAAGCGCTTTATTTAACGTTGCGACACGATGCAAGATCCTTGATTACTCAGACTTCATCAAGCCGATATGCTTCAACCACTTTATAGACACTCTCCGCATGCCTAAATAGATCTTGATTCTTTGCCATTTAACGTGAACCTTGCACCCTCTTTGTTCTCCAACTCAACCGCTCCATGTGGGAACACATTAGTAATCAAGAATGGCCCAGTCCATTTGGATTTGATTTTACCCGGCAACAAGCGCAGCCTAGAGTTAAATAGAAGCAACAAGTCCCCAACCGCAAATTCGCGCTTCTCAATCTTTTGGTCATAGTACTTCTTCATCTTCTCTTTGTAGATGGCTGGTATTTCATATGCTTTTAGGCGAAACTCATCAAGCTCATTCAACCCATTAAGTCCTCTGTTCCACTACTTCATTCCAATCCATCTTCAGTTTCTTTTTCGCCCACATGACCTTGTGCTCTACCTCAACAATCAAGTGACAAGCCTTCCCATATACAAGTTGGTATGGAGACATACCTATGGGGGTCTTGTATGCAGTCGGGTAATCCTAAAGAGCATCATCAAGCCTCCTTGACCAATCTGTTCCATTAGCATTCACCATTTTCTACAGGATCTGCTTTATTTCTCTGTTGGATACCTCAACTTGCCCACTAATTTGTGGATGGTACGGAGTGGCTACATTGTGGCGAATCCCATATTTCTCCAATAGCCCTTTGAACCACTTATTGCAAAAGTGAGATCTCCCATCACTAATAATGGCCCTAGGTGTGCTAAATCTGGAGAAGATGTTCTTTTTCAAGAACGCGGTGACACTCTTTCTTTCATTGTTGGCAAGTGCCATGGATTTTACCCATTTTGACACGTAATACACCGCCACAAGAATATATTTATCCTATGAGAACTCACAAACGGGCCCATAAAATCAATGCTCCATATATCAAATAACTCAATCACTAGAATGGGGTTTAAAGGGAGCTCTTGCCTCTTTGAAATTTCCCCATATCTTTGGCACCTATCACATGCCTTGGGGAACTCATGAGAATCTTGGTGGATGGTTGGCCAATAGTACCCACACTGCAAAATCTTATGGGCAGTCCCGATACCACTATGATGCCCACCCACAGGCGAGGAATGCATGCCTCCAAAACACTTAGCATCTCAACTTCTGGCACACAACGGCGAATAAGCCCATCAGCACAACTCCGGTAAAGTAAGGCTCATCCCAAAAAAACTTTTTCACATCATGCATGAACTTTTTCCTCTGATGGAAGGACAAGTCCGATGGGACTATATCAATAGCCAAATAATTTGCAAAATTTGTGAACCATAGAATCAAATCATGAGAAGCGGCCAATAAATGCTCATCAGGGAAGGTATCATCAATTTCAGCCTTTTCACCCAACTCTCTCATAGCTTCATCCTCTAATCTGGACAAGTGATCGGCAACTTGATTTTCAGTCCCTTTTCTATTTTTCACCTCAAAGTCAAACTCTTGTAATAGTAGCACCCATCTAATGAACCTTGGTTTCACATCCTTCTTTGCTATAAAATATCTCAAAGCGGAGTGGTCAGTATACACTATAACTCTCATGCCAAGCAAATAGAAGCAAAATTTTTTGAAAGCAAATACCACCGCAAGGAGATCTTGTTCAGTCACAGTGTAGTTCTTTTATGCTTCATTTAGGACCTAACTAGCTTAATAGATGGGGTGAAGAATTTTATCCCTTCTTTGTCCAAATACCACACAAAGAGCAACCCCGCTAGCATCACACATCACCTCAAATGGCTTATTCCAGTCTTGGAAAATAATTATGGGTGCATACACCAACTTCTCCTTCAACTCTCCAAATGCCTTCAGACAGGATTCATCAAAAAAGAATTTACATTTCTTCTCAAGTAACTTGCACAGAGGATGTGAACTTTTTGAGAAATCCTTAATAAACCTCCGATAGAAGCCCGCATGCCCAAGAAAACTTCTCACACCTTTGACAGAGATGGGTGGAGGAAGTCTCTCTATAACCTCAACTTTTGCTCGATCAACCTCTATCCCCTTTCCTAAGATGCGATGGCCGAATACAATACCCTCTTTCACCATGAAATGATATTTTTCCCAATTTAGCACGAGGTTGCAATCTTCACATCTTTTGAGAACCTCGGCCAAGAGACTCAAACAACGATCAAAAGAGTTGCCACAACTAAAAAGTCATCCATAAACACTTCAATAGTGTCCTCCACCCTATCGGAGAATATTGACATCATACATTTCTAAAAAGTAGTCGGTGCATTAAACAACACAAAAGGCATCCTCTTGAATGCGAATGTCCCATAGAGGCAAGTAAAGGTTGTTTTCTCTTGATCCTCCGGTGCAATAGATATTTTATTGTAACCCGAATAACCATCAAGAAAATAGTACAATCCTTTTCCTGCGAGTCTATCTAAAATCTGATCCATGAAGGGCATAGGGAAATGATCCGTCTCAATACATGCATTCAACTTCCGATAATCCATACAAACTCTCCATCCGATCACCGGCCTCAATGGAAAAGCTCATTCTTCTCATTAGGAACCACTGTCATTCCCCCTTTTTTAGGCACACACTGAACAGGGCATACCCAACTACTATCTGCGATAGGATATATGACTCCGGCATCAAACCAATTAATAATCTATCTCTTAACTACCTCTTGCATACGTGGATTCAAACATCTTTGGTGCTCAATACTTGGCTTGTGATCGCGCATGAGTTAGATTTTGTATGAACAAATATCGGGTGGGATCCCAATAATGTCCACAATAGTCCAACCAATGGCTCGTTTAAACCTCTATAACACTTCTACCAGGCACTTTACTTGTTCCACATTGAAATCTGATGCAATGATTATTGTCAAAGTGTCATCTCATCCCAAGAATGCATACCTCATATGAGGTGGTAGAGCCTTAAGCTCTAATTTTAGAGACTACACAATAGATGGTTTCGCGGGTGGAGACTCACAATGCTTCATATCTAACTCCAATTTCTTTGGTTTGAACCAAAATTCACCTCGATCAAGTGCCACAAAAAATGACCCATACTCTTCAATATCATCACTCTCAATATTCATGATCACTGCCATTAGTGCCTCAACAGCGCTCTTCAATTTGTAACTCAGACGTACTATCAACCTTGTAGGATATAACATATACCGTTTGGAGCTCACCACTCTGCTTTATGGACCTACAAATGTTGAAAGTTGTGTAACAACCCTAAAAAAATGAATATGCTAAGTAATGTTTAGTGTGTCTAGAATGCCTACGGTAGACTGGGTTCACACGGTTTGATGCGCATAGAACCAGACCTCTGAACCCTTGCGATAGCCAAGCCAACTAAATTAGGGAGTTAGTTGAGTTAGGAAAGGTTGGGTCCAGCCATGTAGGGATCCCGAATATGAAGATTTACCCGGATAAGTTTTTACCGGACTTAAAAAGGGGAAATCTTAAGTTAGGAGAGTTTAGGGGTTAAATGGTCTTTTTCTAGGCTAAGGGTAGTATCGTAATTACCGTAAATATGTAATTAATTATTCAATTAATATGGTGGAGGGGCATTTTGGGTAGAAAGGGCTGAAATTGTCCATTGAGTAAAATCTTGCTCTACCGGGCTCGAACCTAGGTGGGAGCAATGATTTAACTTGATTATTTATATTGGAGAATTAATTTAATTAATTAATATTTAAATTCTAATTTAAGAAAAAAGAAAATCAGATTATTATTATTAATTAATTAATAAATGGGGCGGTTTGGGTCGGGTTAACCCAAAAGGACCCGTTTTCGCGATGGGGATGTCACAGGTTCGATCCTCAACGGAAGTGACGCCCAAGTGAATTAAAATGGGGTTTAAAATCTATTTTTTTTTGTAAGGGCAATAAGTTCCTTTCTTGTGTGATTTAAATAAATCAAATTTTTACAATTTAACAAAACCATATTTTGACTAAGTCTAAAACTACAATCCTAATCCTAAGGAACCACTCACTTCTCAGATTTATCCTCTCTCTTTCACGATCAACTCTCTCACTTTTGCTTTCTATCTGCTAACGAAATACAAGAACGGAAAACACAACCAAAAGTTCTTCATACTTGAAGAATTTACACGTCAAAAACATAGACAAAAAGCTAACCAAAAACGTAAAGCAAAAAGAAGGGTTTTCCGTCGAGTTTTGTGTTGAAGTTTCGGGACTTGGACGAGAATTTGGAGAGGATTTTGGACAGAAGGTCGTGTGTTGAACAACACTTAAGTCAGGTATGGGTTACTCTCCTGGACTCCTTTCTCCAAGAGAATTTCCTTTCCACGAATTCAGCGAATTTTGAAACTAGGGTTGTTCCTGTTCTTGTCGAACTCCTTGTCCCTAGTATCCTTATGATTTCAATATAAAATAGTTTAGAGATCATGTTGTTGGTGTGTTTGCTGGTAGTTTAAGTATGAAGTGTGATTTTCGTGATAATATGTTCATGATTATGTGTTTGGAATTGTAAGCATGTTAATTTATGCAAACCGAAAGTATGTGAAAAGTGATGATTGTGCAAATGTTTGTGTAATTCATGATGTGCAAAATTGGTGTAATGTTGCTGGATTTAATGGTAATTCTTGTGTGAATATAACCATGAAAAAAATATACTTAAATATGCCCCAAATGATTCATCAAACGTCCTAAGATCTAATGAATAGATGATAACAAGGAGCTGAAAATAGTGAACAAATTTCCAGCATTTGGTAGGTTGGGTTCGGCCAACCAAAGTGGTGTAAAATGCAATGAAAAATGAATGTAAAATAAGTGAAATCACTAAGGACTGAACCCAATACATCATTACATAAAAGCTACAAAAAAATCATCAAAAGATTAAGACAAAAATGGATTGGAGGAGACTAGCTGGAGATTGAAGTCTCGGCCAACTTTTAAAAAAATGAACTTCGTTTAAAAAACTTTTTTAAAATGTGAGGTCATTGGGGATTGAACCCATGACCTCACCAAATGAAAATATCATTAAAAAAATTTGAGAAAAATGCAAGGAAATATAGATGTGGTGAGTGGGGATTGAACCCACAACCTCCTTGCCTTAAAAAAAAGAGAGGAGAACAAGAAAGAAATATTATGGGGTTGATGGGAATCGAACTAGGGTCTCCCAAATCTGAAAAATGAATTATCAAGTTTAAAATAAGATTTAAGTGTTGTTTAAGGGATTCGAAATCGGGTTCCCTTGCCTAATTTCGTATTGAAACATAAGTCATACGTAAATAAATATTTAATTAATGCTGTCTCTAAAGATCGAAATCAATATCTTGGAATATCTACAAGATGCATAAGTCTTGTACCACATAATCTTTGAGTAAACATGAATCACTTAGACAAACTATGAATAAAGCCTCATGGATTGTATGTGTGGACTCATAAGTCTAGCATACGTTTAAAAGTATGTGAACCTAAGATGTATGTAATAAAATGATGTAAACCTAGAAGGGTTAAGTAAGAGTGTGAAACACACTAAATGGCCAAGTGCATTGGCATATGATGAAATGAACATTCACGCGAAGGGGTGAGTAATCATGAAAAGCAAATGTGTTAAAGTTAATGAATGAGGTGACAATATAATAAGAGGCTAATGTGAAAGATGAGAGCAATCTCAAATTAGCCTAAGTTAATGTTACCAAAACATACTCACCTATGAGAGTGTAAAGCTAATGAAGAGACAAGTCTCTATGAACACTCTAATGAAAGTATTAAAGTTAATGCATACTTAATATTAATGATGAGATGAGAAATCATATAATGAGCTATGATGTCCTCATGCTAGAAGCTAGCTTCCACGATGTATGAGTTGAATGTGATGGAATTTTATAGTGACCACCGATAGGATAACTATGAGCGGTGATGCCTTCCTTCGGGAAGGGCAAAGGTTCAGTAACTCTCATGAGATGAGACTGTCCAGCAAGCCGGGTATGGGTCTCCTTATATATCCTAGTCTTTGAACCTATACTGCCAGTATAGAGATCTAGTAGAGTTCGACTCCCTATATACGCTAGCTTGTTCGGATCACTTTGGTCGGTGAATCTACCTCTTTCCGGTGTGGGGTAGACACTGAATTTCATGATGCTCACATGATCTATGTCGGTTAAGGTTAAAGTTCCCAAAGAAAGAATGAGGTCAGCCTCAAATGATGCACATAATGAAATGAACGATACCAAAGGTGTTAGGATAGGATAATCAAGAGGTGAGATAGACTTAAGTAATGACACTATGTTATTCTTGGTCATTGCACAGCAAACCCGATGAGAGTCTTAAACTTCATCCTTGGTATAACTGGTGAATGCACTAGTATATGAGAGAATGAAAATGAAGTACGTATGAATGAACGAAGAAGACTCTGTGTTTGCTGAAGAAGGCTTCCTAGTTGAGGTCCATATGTTGAGCCCTCATTTTGGAAAGTCCTAATGTGAAATCCATGATTCCAAGGTCTCATGGCATATGAAAGAATGAGATGAACTATGTGATATGATATGTGTAATATATTATGTGTTGCTTGCAAAATGATAAGTATGATGATGCATGTTACTCTCATGGCATGACTTTCCTAATCCAAATTTGGCAAGTCCACTGACTTGACTTTCCATAATTCATATAAATAAGAAAGAGATCTTCTTAATCATGCATGTCCTTGGTGTGTGCTTGCATATACCCATACTTGGTACAAGTGTACTAATCCCATACAACTCTACATTTTTAGGTGCAGGCACAGGTGGACGTATACAGGTCGAAGCTGAAGCTATCTGGACGTAGAGCATTCATCCGGATTTGGTAGGCCCTCATGCTTTCGAGGATGCTTTCCCATTATATTCTAGCTTAGATATAGGTTTGAGTTAGTGGAGTATGTTTCACTAGCGTTTCTTTCTCATCTTATTTCAGACATTGTATTGGTGCCATTTTGGCAAGTATACACTTAATGCAGGATGAAACTATTTCTTGAATTTGATGATCTTAATATTAGATGGTTGATTGTGAACGTTTATGAGTTTAAGTTGAATGTCTTATATGAATTTTAAGTAACAAAAAGTTTAAATTTTCCACTAAAATTAACCTAGATGAAGTAACAATAACGTATGTAGGCTTGTCCGCGACCTCTGAGAGGTCAACGATGTCGGTCTCATCTGGGATCTAGACTCCGGTCGTGACAAGTTGCTTCTTCATTGTTTAACCTAAACTTCATTTGCCCTTTTTCCATATCAACCAAGGCGCGAATAGTAGCAAGGAACGACCTCTCAAGAATAATAGGCACCTCAAAATCCACCTCACAGTCAAGAATCACAAAATCGGCCAAAAATATAAATGACTCCACCTTCAAAAACACATCATGGAGTATCCCATTAGGCCTCTTCACTGTTCGATCAGCCATCAATAACCGCATCGCAGTGGGCTTTGGGTCACCCAAACCCAATTTCTTATAAATGGAGAGAGACATGATATTTATGCTGACACCAAGATCACATAGTGCTTTAGCAAAGTATAACAATCCAATGGTACATGAAATAGTGAAACAGATCAGATCTTTTTTCTTTTGGACAAGAGACCTTGTAGCAATAACACTACAATGCTGCATTCGGTCATCATCCTCAAAACTTACCGATCTCTTTTTTGTAACCATATCCTTCATGAACTTGGCATAACCGGGCATTTGTTCTAGAGCTTCTATCAAAGGGACATTGATGGAAAGTTGTTTCAACATAGTGATAAAACGCCTGTATTTACCATCCTCAGTTTTCTTCACGAATCTCTGAGGGAATGGTGGTGGTGGTCTAGAAATGGGAATCACTTTTGGGGGTACTTCTGCTTCTTTTACCACTTTGTCCACCAATTCACCACTAGTTTCAACTACCTCTTCATCTTCTCTCACCTCATCTTCTAGGACAAACGGTATAGGTTGATCAATGGTTTGCTTACCCCTTTGAGTAGTGACTGTCATGCAATGTCCATCATTTTTTGGATTTTGAATGGTATTGCTAGGAAGAGTACCCGGTTGACGTGGGTTCACAGTAGTAGACAATTGGGCCATTTGCAACTCAAGATAATTGATTGAGACTGCATGTGCATCCACCTTTTGCTCGATGTTATCCAAATCACCTCTTAACTCCTTGGTGTGCTCATCACTAGCATCAAACCTCCTCATAATCTTCTGTAACATATCTTCAACTCGCACCATACAACCTCCACCATCCCTAGGAGCAACTTCCCAATTTTTAGGGGGAACATAGGGCCCACTTCGATCGTTTCTGTTAACATAGTTACCCTAGTTGAAGTTGTTATCGCAGTTGTAGTTTCCATCTCGAGCATAATGTCCCTCTCTGTTGTAATTCCCGTAGTTCCAAACTTGATTTCCTTGACCTTGACGCTAATTCTCCTGATTGGAGCCTTGGGCGTTCAGTCGAAACCCCCAAGTCTGATCATTCAGTGCATAAGAGTCCTCTTCATAATAGTATTCATCCGCTGCGGTGATGGTTTAGTCAAGTAATTCACCTCATTTACTTTCTCTGCACCTCTAGTGACATGTTTCAATACCAACCCAAGATCAGTTCTCATTTGAGACATATCTTCACGAATCTCATTTGTGGCCGGATTGTGTGTGACTTGCACTGCAAAGGTGTTTCTCCCAGTGTCCGACTTCCTAGTACTCCAAGCCTTATTGTTGCGAGAGATTTTCACCAACTTCTATGCGATCTCTACATATGTACAATCACCATAAAAATCACCCGCAATAGTAACAAGAACTGACTTGTTATTATTATCTTGCCCCCAATAAAAGTACTTTTTCAATGACTCATCATCAATGCGGTGGTTTGGGACACTTCTCACAATTGCGGTGAATCTATCCCAAGATCTACTCACCGACTCCCCGGGTAATGTCATAAAGTTTTTCACTCTATCTTTGTGGTTGAGCTGTTTAGACACTGGGTAGTGCTAGTTGATCCCAAGTATAGATCGAGTTATAGGGAGACTCAGTAAACCATATTGCGGCCTCTCTCGTCAGTGAAAAAGGGAACACGCTTAACCCAATGAAGTCCATTTCCAAGTCTGGTTTCCCTGCACAACTGTTGCACACCGACCTCAGTTTGGTGATGTGAGCATATGGATCCTCAGATGGTAGCCCCAAAAATAAACCTCTGGCGGAGATAATCTGCATCGAGCTACTAGTTACCACGAATGTGTGAACCTGTGGTAGAGGAAGTAGGAAAACAGGCCTATCAGAGTCATTGATGTTAATGTTGCCCCTATAAAACTCTTGAGGGCGTGGGACGGGAGGTTGCCTCCTCAAAGCATCATCACAAAGGTTTTCCACAATAAATTCGTTGTGAGCATCAAACGGTGGAGGAAGCTGACGGTTGATCCCATCACCTAGATTTGTGGGATTCAATTGATCATTCATTCTACGGAGTGTCCAGTTAAGTTCAAGATCGAATGGAAGCGTCGATTCTCCTTGGCTTCGTGTACTTGGCATACATTTGAGCTAGACCTGAGAAAAACAAAAACAAAAGAAAAACGTAAAATCAGGAAATTGCTGACTAAAATTCAATAATGTTGTTAAAGTTAATCTAAAAGCCACTTTCCCCCATTGCGGCGCAAAAATTTGATACGCTCAAATTACATTTCCATAAAGAAGTATAAGCGGTCGTATCAAGTAAAGAACCCAACTATTAGGTTGGGGTCGATCTCACGAGGAAAATGGTTTAGACTTAACTTGAATATACAATTACTTCTTTATCGTCAAGTCCTTTCCGAAAACTAGTTATTAAAAGGGGGGTTTTTTGAAACAAAAGTATTATAATATTTTGAAATAAAACAAGTAGAAAGAGTGAATTATTGGTGTTTATCAAGTTGTGAGAGAAACTAGGGTGTAAGTGTTCCCCATATGTTCATAACGCCATAATCCTAGGTATAACAATTCTTCAGTAGTGTTTTGCATGCAAAGTGATAAGTTATGTATCTCTGAATCCTTGGTCTGGCATTTAGAGAATTTCACTCCGTACCTTGGTCCGTCTACGTGTGTCTAAGTTACTAACCCTTACCTTTACTTAATATTAAGAATCATATTCGATGTATAGCTTAGTTATTAATTTTCACCAATCGAAACTAGCCTATTAGATAGTATCCACTAAATCTATGTCGATAATTCTTACTATTAACAAAACCACCTTGGTCCGGCAAGTAGCAATAAGGCGAGTTCTAACGCGTGTAATCGTTAAAAAGACTTCTAAACGAAAGAGTTATCGATGCATGCAATAACCTATTTGAAAATTATTATTTAGCTAGGTTTATTTTGTTAATCACTCATGGTTCCCACAACCCTAGTTGTGGATTTAGTTACCCATGCTTACAAGAACACAATTCATAGTTGATAAATATTAAATCATGAACTTACTTTGATAAATTCGAAGAAAATCCAGAAATTCAACTTGAAATCACACAAATATCTTAAAATCCAAATCTGAAAATTTGGATTAATGCCCAAGTTGCAAAGACAAATCTCCAAGAACAAAAGTATTAAGTTAGTAAAAGAATTCAACTCCAAAAACGAGGTTTTACACCCCATTTATAAGAAAACAGAGTCCTAAGTTAAAAGGATATTAAATAAGGAAAGTTTGTCCAAAATGAGACTTCAATCGACGACCCCCGCAGAATGAAGGACCGTCGACTGCCTCCGTCGGTCCATACTTAGCATCTTTTCTCAGCCTTCACTTTGCATCTTCTTTGATCCAATCGACGGACCAACAACATGGTCCGTCGATTCACCTACGGACCATCGATGCTTCTCGTCGTTCCATACTTAGCTTTTCTTCAACATTGGGTACTAGGACATTCTCTGATCAAATTGAAGTTTTGCCAGGAGTGTCTATCCATCAACCGAGGGACAGTCGATCCTTCCGTAGCCCCACATTTAGTCAGAATTCTCCGAGTTGCTTCCACATGCCTGAACCTCTAATCGATCTATCACCACCTATGGTCCGTTGATGGGACGATGGGCCGTCGATGGCCTTCGTGGGTCACTTCTGCACTGATTCTTCATAGCCTTCTACATTTTAGTTTTGGACAACTTTCCTGCAAAACAAAGACAAAAACATATTAAAATTACTACAAAAAGTCTCTATACACACACCAATCTTAAGGAAAAAGCATTGAAAGTACCGTGAAACCACGGTATATCAGTGCACGCGTTAGAACTCGTCTTGTTGCTACTTGTCGGACCAAGAAGGTAGGAGTAGAAAAAGAAATAGATTTAGTGTCATATTATTTACTAGGCTAGTGTCGATTGGTGTGAAGTAATTACTAAGTCATACATCGTTATGATGTCTAATATGAAGTAAAGGTAAGGGTTAGTAGTTTAGACACACGTACCCGAACCAAGGTACGGGGTTAAATTCTATAGATGTCGGACCAAGGATTAGATATACGTAACTTGTCACTTCACTTGTAAAACACTAGGAAAGAGTTGTTATTGCTAGGAATACGTCGTTATGAACCTGTACGGAACAGATATACCCTTGTTATTCTCACAACTTGATAAAAGCTCAAGATTTATTTTCGTCTACTTGTTAACTAAGATTGTTTATGAAACTTGTTTCATAAACCCCCCCCCCCCGTTAATTACTTGTTCTCTGAAAGACATTTGCTAAATAGACGTAATTGTGAATTAAAGTTAAGTCTAGACCATTTTCCTCGTGGGATCCACCCCAACCTACTAGTTGGGTTCTCTACTTGATTACGACCGCTTATACTTCTTTAGGGAGGTGTAATTTGAGCATATCAAACTTTGATGCCGCTGTCGGGGAATCTAGATTTTAGATTAACTTTTGTTACATTATTGAAATTTAGTCAACAATTTCCTGATTATACTTTTTCTTTTTGTTTCTTTCACGTCTAGATCTAGTGTATCCCAAGTACATGGAGCCGAGGAGAACCACTCATTTCATTTGATCCTGAAATTAATCGAACATTACGAAGAATGGAGAATCAAGAGACTCCAGCCAACCCCAATAGAAGGAATCTAGGTGATGAGGCAATGCATCAACCTCCATTACCGGTTGAGGCACACAACCATGTTCGTGTTGATAATCAGTTGGATAATGCTTTGAGGATGCATCCTCCAACCCCACGACTTCAGGATTACAATATGGGTAATGTGAATTTTACAAATTCTGATGGACCTCTTGTCTTACCCCCTCTGCCACCTGGGCACACATTTGTGGTGACGGGTATCTTGAAGCAGATGCTCACTACGAGGGATTTATTCTTGGGACTGCCATTGAGGACCCGCATGCTCATATAGCTAAACTGAGGTATGTGTGCAAAAGTTCTGTGAGTAGAACGCACTTTGATATGAATGTCATTGGGTTGCGCGTGCATCATTTACTGATAGGAGATGCCACCATATGGTTTACTGAGCTACCCTACAACTCCATCTGTACTTGGGATAAGCTGAAAGTTATGTTCTTAGCAAAGTATTATCCAATGTCCAAAAAGCTCAACCCCAAGGATAAGGGGAATAATTTTGTGGCACTACCGGGAGAGTCAGTGAGTAGCTCTTGGTACAGATTTACTGCTTTCGTGAGAGGCATCCCAAATCACCACATTGATGATGATTCGTTGAAAGAGTACTTCTATAGGGATCAAGATGATAACAACAAAGCAGTGTTCGATACTATTGAGGGTGGCTCCTATGGAGAACGTACATATGCTGAGATAGCAGATAAGTTGGAGAAGATACCTCGCAACAACATAGCTTAGAACACTAAAAATTCGGAAACTAGGAGAAACACCTTTACGGTACAAGCTACAAACAACCCAACATCAGATGAGATGTGTGAAGAGTTGTCACAGATGAGAACTGAGCTTGGGTTGGTCTTGAAACATGTGAGTGGAGGTGCAGAGAAGTTAAACGCGGTGAACTATTTGACTAAACCACCAACCCTGGTAGATTATACTATTATGATGAGGATGCCTATGCAGTTAATGATCAGATGGGGGGTTTTCGACCAAACGCCCAAGGCTCCAAGCAGAGAGAATTGGCGCCAAGGTCAAGGAAACCAAATTCGAAACTATGGTAACTACAACCGAGAGGGTCGATATGTACAAGATGGGAACTACAACCGCGACAACAACATTAACTGGAATAACTATGGTAACAGAAATGATTGGAGTGGGTCCTATGTTCCCCTTCAAAATTGGGAAGTTGCTCCTAGGGAAGGTGGAGGTAGTATGGTGCGAGTTGAGGATATGCTGCAAAAGATGATGAGGAGGTTTGATGCTAGTGATGATAATGTCAAGGATATGAGAGGTGACCTAGTTAACATTGGACAAAAAGTTGATGCGCATGTGGATTCGATTATGGCTCAGTTGTCTACTACTCTAAACCCACGCCAACCTGGCACTCTTCCTAGCAATACTATCCAGAATCCTAAAAACGATGGGCATTGCATGGCAGTCACTACTAGAGGGGGTAAGAAGACCATGATCCATCCACCTATGTCATCTTTAGTAAAAGGTGAAATGAGAAAGAACAAAAAGGTAGTAGAAGCTAGTGAAGAGTTGGTGGACAAAATGGAGAAAGAAGCAGAGGTATCTAAGAAAGTGGTCCCCATTCCTAGACCTCCACCACCATTCCCTTAGAGATTAGTGAAGAAGACTGAAGATGGTAAATATCGGCGATTTAGCACTATGTTGAAACTATCACATCCCAAAACCACACCCTAGAAGTTTGGGTAATCTCGGATTGCAACCGGCGTACTTGACCTCTCGGAGGTCTTGTACAAGCCCTTACATATCATTCATCACATAAACATATAATGAAAATTAGTTGCAGAATTCAAACTTTTCACACAATATTTCACAGTCTTTAAAAACTCTTTTATATAAAGTCATAGGAAATACTAAGTCTCAATCTCATCAAACTTACGACACAAGAATACTTTTGGTACATGGCCCATATACAGTACTAATATAGAAATACTTAGTCTATTACAATACTTCAATAAGAAACATAAAAGACATCTATGTATTCCCTCGAGTCAATTGAGGACATACTTCAACATCTCTTGAACGATGCTACGGTCCAAGTTTTCCTTCATGCTCCTCACCTACCAATAACTATAGAGATAGATAAAAGCATGGATTAGTACAACCACATGTACTAAGTATGGCATGATGCATGAAAATCATGAAACGGACATTTATTAGAAATATGCATCTTTTCATTTAAAAATCATATTATAATCATAATAACAACATTTAACAACTTAGAACCACATAAGATAACATTTAAAAAATTATGCACATTTTTTAGCAAACTTAACAGTAAGCTCAACTCACTGTACAGTGAATGAAGTTGTCTACTTCTTCTTTAGACACTTTCTAGCATGTAGTCTTCTCACTAAAAGCTATCCTAACACCCACTTAAGAAACACAAAGAGAGACCGCCCTCCCTAAGCATAACTAAATGACCCTCAAGAATACTTAAAAAAAGATATATACATACTTTATAAGACATCAACCACATCAACATATAAATACTATGACATTCTCTTACCAAAGGCTATCAAAGACTTACTTAAGTAAATTAAGAAGATAACGTCCATGATTGACCTCTTTAAGACTACCTAAATAATCCTTAAGACTTTATAATTTTATATCATGTCCATATAATTAATATCTTCCCTAACTAGAGCCATTCTTAAGACTCATCTAGGTAAGATGCGAAGTGACCATTCCTATGCCCCCTTCACACCTTAACTAGACAACCTAACTACTATAGATAAGTACTTATTCATTTAACATACTTTCTTACTTAACTTAAGTCATTACATTCATTAGTTCATTTAGGAGACATTCAACACATAAAGGACATTCAAGTAATAGTCTTGGACAAGACCTAGTTCTCTCAATAACACCTTCAAAGCCTATTGTGCAATGTTTAGATAGAGTCACATACCACCACCTAAACTTCAAAGAACTTCTCTAATGCTAATAGGTATTCCATATGATGAGAATAGGCAATAACCGACATAGACCATGATAGCAAATCATGGAGTCCAAAGTTCTAACCTACTCCGATGAGGGTGTTCTACTTGTCAATGGTAGAACTTAGACACATCCCATGTAGGCACATGGTTAAGGAATATGAAGGGCATGCTTTGTAATCTAGTCTCAGTCTTTAACTAGAACTACTTCCCTTACCATACTCACTCGATCCTAGCCTTTGTTCTCATAGAGTAATTTACACATAAGGTTCATATAAAAGAGTTTCATATCAAGTTCATAACCCAATCACATTTACCCTACCAAAGAAAGGTACACTAGGTGTACCTCCAATGGCGACAAGAATCTCATGATGACTTTCCTAAGGATTAGTATGAGCCATTCCAGCAAATTAACCTTAAGTCTATCATTCCTTTACTTTGAAGGATACCATTATGGCTTAAGACTTCAACATTCATAACCTCACCACTAGATTTAAGGTTTCACATAAGAGACCCTCTTAACATCATTTAGAGTCACATATCATTAATATATTCAATATTAAGAGACTTTAGCATACTAATTTAAGACATCACCTATTCAAATTCATACATACATCAAGCAAGGAACACAAGTCAACAAGACAAGACTCCACATACTTCACTTTAACTCATAATACATGTCATTCTAGAAGCACATAGAAACAACCCTTATAATATTCAAGTCATCCTATATAATATGTACCAACATAAATATGACCAACATAGACTCATATAGTCAAGTAGGAGTAACATATGTCAACCTTAAGACTACACAAACACAAGCCATAGTCATAGTCTAACATGATCATCTACATAACATAAATAGAACATATATACGTTCACATTACTTACCATGAAAATAGATATCAGCATACTTCACATAATCATCGTAATACTTCAAGTTTTCCGACAAGGTCATGATCATCATATTACTTAAAATAACGCCGACAAGGTCACATCAATTTCAAATAAAGCACATAATACCGCCACCATAAGTGGACCATACAAATCACAATATAATTGAAGTCTAATAATCATAAAAATAAAGAAAATAGGGAAGCGTACCACCACTCCATCCACAACACCTCAATTCGATGCTAAATCATCCAATTCAATATCATAAGGCCCTTACTAATGGCCATGAACAATAATTCAATATAGAAACTATGATAATCAATGAAACTAGGTCAATTAAATAAATATTCATCAATATAAGACAACCTAGATATCAATTGATTACAATTCTTACATCATTAGATAACTCATAAGAATCTATGCTAGAATTCATTAACATTAAATCAATATCAAGTAACCCATAACTTAGTCAAAAACTAGGTTTCATCCAATTCATGAGTTCATAGGTAATTTAGGTTAAAATAATAAATACAATAACAATTAAATCATTATTCAATGTTTAGAAACCATTAATGCAAGAACCCATGGAATAGATCATAAAATTGGACAATTCAACTTGAAAACTTTAGAAAACATCTTTGAAAGTTGGGCTCCTTGAGGAAGAGAGTTTCAAGGATCAAAATTCATACCTCAATGAAGATAATTCTTCAATTTGATGAAGAATCTCTACTAATTTCTTCAATCCAAGCCCTTCCTTAAGTTTTGACTCCAATGGAGTTATAAGGAATTTCTAAGGGATTTGGGGTTTTGGATTTGGAAGAATGAAATCTTCTAAGTGTTAAAAACTTAAATACACACTTAAAATATCCAAAAGACCCCTTAGGAACCGCCAAACCTCTTAATTGGAAGTGGGGTGAAATTACAAGCTTACCCCTCAACATACAGTGAACTACACGCAGGAACAGACTCCCATCGATGGTTGCCCATCGACGGTCCGTCCCTTGACCAACGGACCATCCTGCTAGTCCGTGGTCTGGGACTGAGACCTTTCATGGTCTTCCTCTCCCCACTCCTAAGTATCAAACGACGATACCCCACCAACGGGGCGTCGACTGACCCTCTAGCGTCGATTGCCAACCATTAGTTGGCTGTCTTGGACAGTTTTGGCACCAACTTTGGTTCCTTCCTCAAGGACCCTTAGATGGTCCTTGGGGATGTTGACCGGATGTATCCAACCCAAACATGATCGTATACGAGTTTAGGACCTCTAACATGGATTTCACCCAAAACGAACACGTAAAACTCGGCGAAACATGCCTAAACACACAAGGTCGTTTCAAGACAAACCTTTCAAATGTCATGGACGTTCTTGGATGTTTAATCTCCAAACTTCACGAAATATGACAAACTGCCTATACACACTATAATAACTCATTTAAGGACTCTATAACCTCATGAATCAGACATAGAACCACATATGAGGCACATAGGTGACTTAGTCGACGAACGTCTTAGTTGTCCCTTGACGTTTGACTTCCAATGCACCTAAACTCTTAGACACTACCTCAATACCATATATTAGAACACTTTAGGACCTTAGACCACCATTACCAACGTGTTAGGCTCTATTTCACCTAAGTCATTTTCGGGATCTTATAGAAACAAATTTCCATCAACATCCCTTTGGTAGAAGCTTCGGAACAATTGCTCGGTTATGATAAGTTTATGAAAGACATGGTGACAAAGAATATATATTTGAGTTTTGAAGATGATGATCGAATGCAGTATTGTTGTGTTATTGCTACAAGGTCTCTTGTGCAGAAGAAAGAAGATCTCGGCGCCTTCACTATTCCATGTACGAGAGGGTAGCTTCACTTTGCTAAGGCACCCTGTGATCTTGGTGCAAGCATAAATCTCATGCCTCCATTTATAAGAAGTTAGGCTTGGGTAACCCAAAGCCTACTACGATGGGGTTAATGATGGTTTCGAACTGTGAAGAGGCACATAGGTATACTCCATGATGTGCTTGTGAAAGTGGAGTCATTCGTATTTCTGGAAAAAAATTTGTGATTCTTGACTGTGAGGTTGAATTTGAGGTCCAAATTATTCTAGGAAGACCATTCCTTGCAACTGGGCGTGCATTAGTCAACATGGAAAAGGGGCATATGAAATTTAGGTTGAACAATAAAGAAGAAACTTTCAATATATGTAGGTCCATGAAGCAGAGTGGTGAGATCCAAACAGTATCTATTATATCCTACAGGGTTGAGATTATATATGAGGTACAAATTGAAGAGCGACTAGGTGTCGAGGCACTAGCCGCAGTTATCATGAATTTTGACAGTGATTGTATTGAAGAGTATGGGTCTTTGATAGCTGCACTTGAACGAAACAATTATCGGTCAGAGCTGATTGGAGTTGAATATGAAACATCGCAATCTCCACCCGCGAAGCCATCTATTTAGAAGGCCCTAAAATTTACAGCTTAAGGTTCTGCCCCCTCATTTGAGGTATGTGTTCTTGGGTAGATATGACACTTTGCTGGTGATAATTGCAGCAGATTTGAATAGACAACAAGTAGAGTGTTTAGTGGCAGTATTGAAGAGGTTCAAACGAGCTATTGGTTAGACTATTGTGGACATTATTGGGATTCCCACAAAATCAACTCATGTCCGATCACAAACCAAGTATTGAGCACCAAAGAAGGTTGAATACGCCTATGCACGAGGTAGTGAAAAAAAAGATCATCAAGTGGTTGGATGTTGGAGTCATTTATCCTATTGCGGATAGGAGTTTGGTGTGCCCTGTTCAGTACATGCCTAAAAAGGATGGGATGACAGTGGTACCTAATGAGAGGAACGAGCTTGTTCCTATGTGGCCAGTGACCGAATGGAGAGTTTGTATGGACTGACGGAAGTTTAATACGTGGACTAAAAAGGACCATTTCCCCATGCCAATCATGGATCAGATGCTAGACAAACTCGTAGGCAAAGGTTTATATTGCTTTCTTAATGGCTATTTGGGCTGCAATCAGATCTCTATTGCGCTAGAAGATCAAGAAAAGACAAGCTTCACTTGACCCTATGGGACTTTTGCATTTAAGAGGATGCCGTTTGGATTATTAATGCACCAGCGACCTACCAGCGTTGTATGATGTCGATATTCTTCAATTTGGTGGAGGACACTATTGAGGTATTCATGGATGATTTTTCTGTAGTGGGAGACTCCTTTAATCGGTGTTTGAGTAATTTGGCTGAGGTGATCAAGAGGTGTGAGGATTATAATTTGGTGCTAAATTAGGAGAATGTCACTTTATGGTGAAACAAGGCATTGTGTTAGGCCATCACATCTCTGAAAAGGGTAGAGGTTGACCGAGCTAAAGTGGAAGCAATAGAGAAGCTTCCTCCACCCATCTCTGTCAAGGGTGTGAGAAGTTTTCTAAGGCATGTTGGATTTTATAGAAGATTTAATAAGGATTTTTCGAAAATTGCACACCCTTTGTGCAAACTGCTCGAGAAGGAATGTAAGTTCGATTCGATGAACCCTGTTTGAATGCATTTTGAGAGTTGAAAGAGAAGTTGGCGTCGCACCCATTATTATTTCACAAGATTGGAGTGAGCCATTTGAAGTGGTATGTGATGCGAGTGGGGTTGCACTTGGTGTGGTATTGGGACAGAGAAGGGGTAAAATCCTTCACCCCATCTACTGGGGAGTAAATCCCTAAACGAAACTCAGAAGAACTACACAGTAACTGAATAGGAACTTTTTACACTGGTATTTGCATTCGAGAAATTCTACTCCTATTTGCATGGAACGAGGGTCATAGTCTATACCCATCATTCTGCCTTGAGGTACTTGATGGCGAAGAAGGACGCTAAGCCAAGGTTGATAAGATGGGTAGTATTGCTTCAAGAGTTTGATTTTGAGGTAAAAGATAGAAAGGGGACTGAGAATCAAGTTGCCGACCACTTGTCTAGATTTGAGGATGAAGCTATGCTTGAATTAGGAGAAAAGGCTGAAATTGAGGATGCATTCCCAGATGAACATGTATTGGCCGCTTCTTAAGATTTGATCCCATGTTCACAGATTTTGCGAATTATCTGGCAAGTGATGTAGTTCCGTCAGACATGACCTTCCACCAGAGGAAAAAATTCATGGATGATGTGAAAAAGTTCTTTTGGGATGAGCCTTGCTTATACTGGAGTTGTGCTGATGGGATGATTCCTCGTTGTGTACCTGAGGTCGAGATGTTGAGTGTTTTGGAGGCATGTCACTCCTCGCATATGGGTGGGCACCATAGTGGTATGCGTACTGCGCATAAGATCTTGTAGTGTGAGTATTATTGGCCAACCATTCACCAAGACGCTCATTATATCCCCAAATCTTGTGATCGATGTCGACGAGATGGCAAAATTTCAAAGAGGCAAGAACTCCCCTTGAATCTTATTCTGGCGATTGAGCGATATGATGTATAGAGGATTGGCTTTATGAGACCATTTGTAAGTTCTCATGGGATGAAGTATATTCTTGTGGCGGTTGATTATGTGTCGAAATGGGTGGAAGCAATTGCGCTTCCAAACAATGAAGGAAAGAGTTTCACCGCATTCTCGAAAAAGAACATCTTCTCCAGATTTGGCCCACCTAGGGCCATTATTAGTGATGGTAGCTCTCAAATCTTTAATAAATTTTTCAAAGGGCTATTAGAGAAACTCGCCATAATGTTGCTACGCATTACCATCCACAGACTAGCGGGCAAGTTGAGGTGTCCAATCATGAAATCAAGAAAATTCTTGCAAAAACGGTGAACGCTAATACAACGGATTGGTGCTTTATAATGTTCTTTGGGCCTACCGCACCACATACAAGAGTCCCATAAGTATGTCTCCATACCAACTTGTATATGGGAAGACTTATCACTTTCCGGTCAAGCTAGAGCAAAAGGTGATATGGGCAATGAAAAAACTGAAGTTGGATTGGACTGAAGCGGCAGAACAAAGACTAAATCAGTTGAACGAGCTAGATGAATTTCGCCTAAAGGCCTATAAAAGTTCAGTTATTTACAAAGAGAAGATGAAGAAGTATCACGAACAAAGGACTGAAAAGCGAGAATTTGCAGTTGCTGATTTGGTGCTGCTATTCAACTCTAGGCTACACTTGTTTCTAGCCAAACTCAAGTCCAAGTGGATAGGGCCATTCCTCATCGCTAAAGTGTTCCCACGTGGAGCATTTGAGTTGGAGAATAAGGAAGGCGCAAAGTTCACAGTCAACGGGCAAAATGTAAAGATATATCTAGGACATGCGGAGAGTGTGCATGAAGTAGTTGAGGCCTACATTCTTGATGAAGTCTGAATAATCAAGGGGCCTGCGTAGTGCCGCGACTTTAAATCAAGCGCTTCTTAGGAGGCAACCCAAGTTGTATCCTTTAGCCAACAATAGGTTTTGTTTTCTTTGTAGAAATATTCGTGCTTTTTGTTTTGTTTTCTTCTCATTATTTCATTTTTGTTTGTGTGTTAATGTTGGCTAGATATTAGAATAGGATCCGTGTCACAAAAGAGTCCAGAAAAACAAAAAATGAATGGCCTAATGTGAACTACATGTGCAGGGAGCAAAAGCAAAAATCTACAGAAAATGGTCTAATGTAGAGGTCTACGAACCTTATCAATGGACCGTCGTTCCATCGACGGGCCATCGATGGTGTCCATAGATCCCATGTATATTCCCAATTTTTCTATGTATTGAAGTGATCGATGGTCCCAATCGACGGGGTCTCTTAGGTCCAAATCTTCCTGTGACCCGACCCGACCCGGGCAGTAATATTAAAAGACATAACTGTTCAAATTCATCCCCTCTTCCATTTCTTTTGAAATTCCCTTCCATAACCATTTTTCTCCCTTATTTCCATCCTTATTCATTCATAATCGATCTGTCCAAGGCCCAAATCACTCCTAAATAAAAATTCTTACTTCCCAAACTTGCCATCTCTTCCAATTTCTCTCTTCTCCATTTTTTCGGCCGGTGATCGAGTTTGGGCGCGTAGGCTACTTCTTGAAAGTTCATCTCACAACCACACCACTCCGTACTAAAGGTATTTCGATTTCCCTCTAACTTTGAATTCTCGTTCAAAGTTGTTTAAGGAAATCTGGAAGTGGGTCTTGACCTTGGCACTAAATTAACTGAAATTGCATGCTAAAAAATTGTGTAGTTTTGTCCTTCGAAATGATAGAATGTGGTTGTTAGCCTATTAGGTCTATCTAAAAAGTGGGTGTCTCTGTCTGTCAGAAAATTCTGACTTAGGGTTCCTTTTTCTGACTGAATTCGGTTAATAATTATATGAAATCGGAACCCTAAGAGTGACAAACTCAATGTTACTGTGTTAAGAATACATGTCTAAAACTTGATTGTGTAAAAAGGAGTCACTAAAGGAATTAAAAGTTGGAACTTATAAAAGGCCTGAAATCTGTCTCAACCCAACAATACGAGACTCCGTCTACGCACCGTCGATGGGGTCCATCCATTGAATCACGCTGAAAATGCCTAAGTTTAAAACAGAGGAACAGGACTACGATCCGTCGATTGACCGTTCTGCACGTCCGTCATTTCCATCAGAGAACCTATTCTCTCCAACTTCTAAAATAAATCTTAGTGTTAAACGACGGAAGTGGACTATTGTCCGTCGATTGATCAACAGACCATTCTGCACGACCGTCGTTTCCATCAGAAAAATATGTTTTCTTTCCTTTCTTGAATAAGTTCTAAGTTTCAGACGACGGTCGTGATCGACGGACTGTCAATAGTGCCCGTCGATCTGACTCTACAACCGTCTGTGTTTTTTTTTGAGTTGCAAGTTTTCTTCGCCCCATTGTTTTTCGAGTGTGTAATTATGCTGAGTTTAGACTAACAACCACTCTACATGTACCGATGGCTCCCAATAAGGGCATTGTCTACACCATGAGGGGAAAATCCAATTCGGTTGCCCCGTCTCGTAGGATGATCGTAGATTCTGATAACAAGCAAGACACAACTTATGTTCCACTAAGTTCCACAACACCTACTGCAGCAGCTAGGATCACTAGGGGTACCCATTGGAAGGTGACTTTCAACGTAGTCACTGCCTTCCATTCTGATAAGGAGTGCGCGCTGACCGTTTCACCGTCCAGGGTTGCCTCTACTTCTTAAGGGGTGCTCAGCATCCAGGTCTGAGTATGTCTCCGCTTCAGGGTCGGCCCAATCCTCTGGTCAAAAGCGGCAACTGTATCCGGTGCCCCTTGTCAGGGAGACACTAGGTCGGAGGGCCAAAACCAGCAAACCTTGTTTGATAAGGCTACCAGTTCAAGGTCTGCACCCGCACCCCGAGTTGATGAACCTCACTTGTTGTTGATGAACCAAACCGGTAGTGCGTCGAGGTTCAATACCAGGTGTAAGAGATGCAAAAACATTGAACGAAAAGGGGATGATGACTCGGCTAGTTATAATGGAGCGTCGAGTCCTCACGGTAATTTACACATGGTCCCCGAGGTGCACAGGATGTTCAATTCGCACAAGTTTGACTGGATGGTTCGGGATTTGGGCCCCTATAGTGAGGAGATAGTCTGGGAGTTCTCTGATTCTTATGTAGCTACTCTCAGAGATTCTCTAGACAGGCGGGCAAGACCTACCAGACTAGACCCTCTCACCTATACATTAGTCTGGGTCTGTCGGGTTGACCTATCCGAGGCTACCATCTGTTATTTCCTATACGGCCCCACTGACGGCCCACAGAGGATTCCCAATACTGTAGAGATTGACTACAGGTGCCAAGTTGTACAGAGTGGTGAATTTGGTCGGAGTGTTGCGCATCGTGAGACGACAAAGAAATGGTTGGCTCAATATCTAATAATCGATGGTGAGAGAGAAGATTAGGTGATAGATCCTCGAGGTATGATCATGAAGGCGCCCCTTACTTTTGTAGCGAATTTCTTCTAGTTGCTGGTCCGCCACTCGTTATCACCCGCGCTAGCTGATAATGTAGTTACATGGGATAGAACGGTAGTGTTAGTGCTCTGGTAGGGGACTGGATATAGACTTCGCACGGGTACTTATATCGGTGATTAATGAGAGGGCCTTCATGACCTCTACCACTTACCCCTTCACATTTCTCATTTTCCAGCTGTGTAGGGATGCCAGCGTGACAATATGGTACTGTAATACTATCGTAGTCCGGTGGGAACAGTTGATATAGGCCTCATCAAGGATGAGGCCAATGTAGCAGTGCCACACAGAGGCCCCGGGATTAAGATGCGTCTATTGCGCGATTACTTGGCAGACACTGTTGAGAGAGACCAAGGGGCTGACCCTGATGCACCATAGAATGATCATCCAACTTCGGCTTCTTCTTTGGATGCAGCCAGCAGGGCCCCTAACTCATCTTGATCGACGCCCCCATCTACAGCTCTGATCCAGAAGTTAGAGGCCCAGATTGCCACCCTACTCCACCACATGCAGCCTTGGATGAAGAAATCCATTCATGAGGTTGAGGACCGCATCGAGAAGCGGGTGGCCATGCAGGCCGAGCAACAAATTACCGCCTAGATACCTTTGAGCTACAGGTTTTAGCACGGCCATCTCCCACCACTGACCTCACTGATATTCAGATTAATTTGATCAGCGTACGAGCCAGCGTAAATGCCATTTTAGAGATAGGGTGACTGGGCCAGAGACTACTTCCTATGAGCTTACAAACGACTCGGTGCTTGATGCTTTCTTTAATGTCTATGCTGAGCCACCAACTGAGAAGCATGTGCGTACCAAGAGGCACCGCTCTAGCCAGATTACTGAGGCCGATGATGAGGCCCGTGCGAAAAAAGAGAGAGATAAAAGAGTTGGAGCAGGCTAGGAGGGCTTCCTTGATAGATGAGGAGCTACATCAGAGGAGAGCGCTGGATATGGCTACTGGACATCCAGTTCGGTACCCGCGATTGGTGAGAGAAGCACTACTAATGATGCAGATATTGATGTGAACACTACTGAGAGTGTCCCAGTTGATGATCCAGTGGGTTCTGGAAAACCGGACCCACCTACATGTTGATAGTTCTTCGGTGCTATGCGCCACAGGTTTGCTTCACCTACCACCATATTCCTTTATATTTATTGCATTGGGGACAATTGTAAGTTATTTTTGTGGGGCTGGGGTAAATGGAAAGTGAGTGTTAGGGTGAAGTCTGATTAACCCAACTCACATTCCTCTTTTGGGGTTTTCTTGCCTGTGTTCTTTTTCCCCAAGAGACTGTTTAATTTTCTGTTGAACCGGAATATCGTAGTTTGTACAAGTATAAAAGCATGAAAAATGAAGCATGATAGCTGACAAAACGATACCCCATCCTGGATAGTGCTTGCATGTATAGGTGAAAATAAGTTGAATGTGTTGGCTCTAAGCATGACATAAATAGGCACCCACTGCATGACCTTCAACTAACACGTAAACTGGAAAGCTGATAATCTGATAGTGTAATGATGTGCTTAGAGAGTGTGAGGATATTTGAATGTTCAACAGTTGGTACCTAACTAGAACTCTCCCGGTTAGTCCTGCAAAGGGAATTTGTGTTAGAATCTAGGAAGTGACCACAGGCCCTTGTTCGAAATAGACAATATCTAGCCTAAAAAAAGGTAACCAACTGAAAGAATTGTCCCTTTTGATCCAAATATGTTGAGCCTATAATAGACCGAATTTTTTTATTCACCAACTCACCTTCCCAAGATATATCCTTGGACATGTGCACCTTGACTTAGTCCAAAAGCCAAATTTGAGGGTGGCTAATGCAGTAAGTAACCTAATCTTGGCCCTGATCTAACTTCGGGTATTGTGTACCTCGACTCATGAACCAACCATGAGTTGAGGGTGGCTATTATGAGCGAGGACCCAAAAAATGGGTATGAAAAGAGTTGGATGTTGAAAAGAAAACCTTAAGTAAGCAAAAGATGTGATTTAGTGAAATTATCAATTGATTGAAAAATAAAAGAAAATGATAGAAAAGAATTTTAAGAGAAAAAGATCAAAAATAAGTGAAAGTCACATCCAAAAAGGGAGCAAAGCAAAGTAGAAAAAAGAATAAAAATAGGGTATCAAGAGGCAATGAAATGAGGTAGGAAACCTAGTGTTAATGTCAAGTAGGGGAAAAGTCACTAAAAATGTATCCAAACATTGGGCACTTAATTGTCTCAGATCCAACCCACGATCGACGAGTACAACCTATGGTTAGACCTATGGACCGTTGGTAAAGGTCATTAGCCAGTTATAAGGAACTGATTAAATCAACTTAAAATGGTCATTACTCTTAACACAAAAGGAATTAGGTGACATATGACCTATGATATGATATATAATTGAATCAATTTTCCAATGCCACCGACTTCGCTAAAACCTGATCTCAGAGTAAAAAGTTATGTTCGTTTTAATGAAGCCCTGCCGGACAGACTTGACCGACCGACCAAAACGACGGCCTATAGGTCAAACAATGGACCGTTGTTCCCTTTGTGAATGGGCTTTGTCAGAATTAATTAAGAGTCGTTTTGGTCCTTTTCCCTAAATATTAGGCACTTAAACTTCATCATTTTATGCCTAAACAATATTTTTTTACTCAAAATAAGTCTAATAACTAAGTCATACATACCCAAAACATTTATTTATCAAAACGTCATCAAACCTAGAACAAAATAGGAGAAAAGAGGCAACCCAAACCCTTCCAAGAATGCAACAAGGTTTCATCCATTCTAGCCCCAAAATCGAAAGATTTCTCTGTAAATATCGTCACCACGTATGTGGGATTTCACTAAAGGGTTCCTTTATCCCATTAGGTCCCTATATTTCAATTAGTTTCTTGATTCCCTTGATATTATGTAGACCTACTGTTCACATTAGAAATTATTGGGTTTCAGCTGTTAGTATGATTCAAATTAGATTGAAATGTTGTTGCTTAGTTATTTGCATGAAATTTAAAACCCTAGCTATGTAGTTATTTTGTTTCATGAATTGCACATGCTAGGTCAGTTAATTCAGATATATACACAGGTGCTCCAGTTTACCAATGTCACATTATCAGTATAATTGTTGCATTCTCAGTTTGTGTTTTCATATTTTGAGCTAACCAGTATTACAATATTTCAATCATAATATTGCTTATTTACATAATCAATTGGGAGTAGCTTACCACCGAGTTGAACTAGGGTCATAACCCATAAGTCCCACAACTGCGTGCCCCATAGGTTCTAATTCCTCTCTGTGGGCATCATTTTAGTGATAACGCTAGTCATATCTCTATACTTTTGGCAAGGTATATTGGGTCCTCTCAATGGGACGTATACATCAGACTTCACATTTAGCTTACGTAGTTTTATGTCAGTAATTGATAGCTACTATAGTTCAGTCAGACTCTATTGCATTGACCATATTATTAATACATGTTTGGTGGTCTTATCCTGTTCAAGTCATATTATTGCCTTATTTCTTAATTCAACTATGTTACGATTCATCTTTACTCTAGATTGTATGCTCAGGACCTTGCAAGTACTGACACATACTCTGCGCTACATATTCTCATGATGTAGGTCCAGGTTCTTAGCTTTCAGAGTCGGTTCTTGATCATTAGTTCAACAGCTACACTGGTGAGTCCTCACTCTTTGAGAACAAGTGACATGATTATTTTCCCTTGGTTGCTAGATTTAGTTGGGTCATATCCCACTTCTAATTAGTTTAAAGGCTTATCTCGTACATAGTTAGATTTATCTATAGGGTTAAAGTTTGACTTTTTAGTTGTTGTTTAAACTATCGGTTTTTACATATTCAAAATAGTATGGTATTCCCCATAATTATCTTATTTCAATTATCATAGTATACTTATGATAAGCAAGCAGAGTTAGCATGGGGTCACTCGTGATCCTAGGCCACGTGTCCACGTCCATGGGCATCCTCGGGGCATGATATTATAACTGGGATGTTTCCAAGGATGAATCATGTAACTCGTGTGATCTTCTCTTTAAGAAGTAACCAATAAAAGTTAACTTCTCGTACAGGAATTAAATATTCATATCACTAGTGTTACACCTAGTAAATTCAATGACTTAAGGTAGGGCTCCATGAGTAGTTCAATGACTTTTCAAGGGTTATAAAGATGTTAGAGGGCCTATATGTTAGTTAACTTAGTTCGGGAAGATAGGTTAATAAGAAATTAAAAATGACCATGGCGGTGAACTTGTAACCTAAACTAGTGTGGTGCTAATGGTGATATGATGGTTTAAAAGGGGGTGTCTAAGGGGTTGACCATGAGAAGATTATGGGAGTGGAGATAGGTTCCTAAGAGGGGGCCTAAGGATCAAGCCCAAGTGAGGAGTGCCCACCCTTGAGGGGCAAGCCAAAGCCAAAGGCCAAGGCTTCCCAAAAGGGAGGCTACTGCCTCAACCTTCACGAGCATGACCATGGCTCATGTTCATGACGACGGGCAAGTGGGGGGGCTCGTGAAGATGCCTTGTCCATGGATAAAGGGTGTCATCTTTTACTAGCTACTTTCCAAGGCACCACGAGTCACTTCACGACTCGTGGTACACTTGATGGAAGGGAGGCTTGGTCGTGGTCTTGCCTTAGACATTTTGGGAAATGGAGTGTTTTGGAGGGGATACTGCCCAAGGCACCACGAGCCACTTGACGAGCCATTATACAAGTTCACGGGCAAAGAGAGGTGGTCGGGAAGAGTACTTAGAACCCTCTAGGTTGGCACGTAGGGTGAGCTTATTGCCCACACTTCATGAGCACCACCACGAGTCGTTGAGCTCTTCACGGCTTGCGAAGTGGGGCGTGAAGGCTGGATGGGCTCTCTAAGTCAAGTTCAAGTTGGACTTTTATTTTAAAAGTCAAATTTAGTGAGGTGTATTTTGGGGGTTTCCTATATATTGATTTTAGGTCATTTATCACTCAATTCCCACTTCAAAACCAAATCCCAAATTGAAACCCAATTACTCCCACTTCTGTATAAATTCTCCTCTACCTCAACATGTATTGAATACACATTGAAGATTCAAGAAGAAGACCCAATCTCTAAGTTCCTTACTCAATTTCGTTGATAAGTCTTCCTAAGGTATGGATACTTTCACTCTTGGGATTCTTTCCCCAAGAGGTCCATTCAAAGATTATTTCAAAAATCACAAACTCAAGGGTTTTCTTTACAATTTGGTTTTCTTCTAAAACTGAAATTGTTGACTAATTATGATGATTAATGATTTTTTAGGATTGTTAAATTTTATATTGATGCTTAATTGATGGGTTTTGATATATTTCTTGAAGAGTCCATGGATGTCTCTTTTCCTTAACCCGAACTTTTGGAGTATGTAAATTGATGGCTAGGGATAGTGAAATTAAGGGTGTTCTTATATAATTGGTTGTTGTATGATGAGGATAATAGGTTGAGGGTGAATATGTGTATATCATTGATTTGAAATGGGGTATTGAATGGATTTCGTGGAGGTCATTGGTAAGACCTCCAAGGTTATGAACTAGTATTGCTATTATGTTATTGTTGGTTTATCTTTGGTAATGTTAATTAATTGAAATATTAATGATGAAGTTAAGAAGGTATGATCAGGTTATGAATGTGCTGAATTGTGATATGATGATAATAGGTGTGTGACTCTATGGAATTGGAGGTGATTCTCGTGTACATCTTATGACTATGTTATGAAGTAATGATCCCACGTGATGTTTGTTTTGATGAAAGGACAATCTCATCATGTAACATATGAGCCATGAACATGTTATATAAGGGGTTAATCCCCTAGGGCCTATCTTATGAACTAATGTTTAAGAAACACATAAAGGTTCTTTATAAAGGGAATTTACCTTAGCACCTAGTGAACTTGACAATGGGAGGTGTTCCTTCACAAAGGAAGGGAGGTTCACACTATGTCTCTCATGAGGTGGAAACTACAATGCTAATTAGCATAAAGAGGGTTTCTAGTAACAACCTCTTAGTTCCTTAACTATGTGCCCCCATATGAAACCTAGCAAGTGGATCCACATAGACGCTATTATGATGTATATGTCCTACATTCACAAGTAGCATGCCCTCTTTTCGGTGTGAGGGCTTGACACCGGATTCCATTTTTGGCTCAAATGATCTCACGTCAGTTATGGCAAAGTTTTCCGAAAGTAAAATGAATGAATGTAGGTAAAAAGATGCATAATAACTAAGATGACTTGAGAGGTATACTGTTGTAGGTAAGGTAATAAGACTTTACCTATGCATCTCACATGTGGACCTTGAGGGGATAAGTCCTAGGGTATTTTATTTATATACATATGTTATGAATCAAATGCATAATGTTGATTCGATATAATATTGGTCTCATATGAAGTTAGTTTCACTTGATATTCATGTTGTTGGTCTAAATTGTTATCTATGAGGTTGACTAATGATGTCATATGATGTAAAGGCAATGATTATGGTCTCTTTCTTAATTTACTTAGTTTATATGGGGTTGTGGGGCTTCACATAGACATTGCACTAGTTGACTTGAATTGGGATTATGGGTAAAGGTATTGTGATGTATTGATGAAATATTGCTTATGGCTTTATTATATTGTTTCTCTTGAACATGTAATATGAAAATGTCTTGTTGTGATTATGTTATGGACTTGACTATATTCTTGGAATGTGCATGAAAACTTTCAAAGTAACTTGGCATGCTTATAACTAAAATGCCCTTTTGTGCATATTTTCAATTGGTTTACTTGCATATATTCATACTTAGTATATGTGGTTTGTACTAACCGACATTATCTCTATTCTAAAATTATGTAGGTTCGACCATTGTAGAGTTTCAAGGCCAAATTTCAAGAAGCTTGGATAGAATCCCAAGTTGGTGAGTCCTCAAGTCTGAGGACGAAACCTACCATTCTAGCTCATGTTATTTGATTAGTTTAATGACTTTGTTCTATTTCTAATCTTGTAAAGACTGTTGTATTATCTTCTGATACATTTTGTAATATTGTAAGGGCTATGTCCCAAATCTTGCATTCTTATATTAGAAGGTTTGTGTGAGACAATTGTAGACTATTTTTAATATATGAGAAGTCGATGTTAAATTCATATGTAAAGTTTTAATTTTTTCGTGTTTTCGTTTACCTATGAAATGCAATGAAGTATGATAAGGGCTTGTCTAAGACCTCTTCGAGGATGAAGGTGTAGGTTACATCTAGGGGTGCTCCTCAATCATGACAAGTAGATCCCTACTCGAGGGATATCGATAACAGTATGCTAGTTCTACATTCCCACTAGAAATGGCTTTATCGATAGTGTGTAACTAGGTGCACCAGGTCTAACGAACCCGTCGTTAGCTATAAAATTCATCAAGGTCTACTCTTATTTATACTTTTCTTTGTAATCAGAAGAAACATTTCAAAACGGTATAAGACATTCAAGTTCTTATTAGTCATAGTATATAAAATTTTGTTCAAAATATATGTCAAAATACTATTTCTCAAGTAAATTTTGAACTCTTTTGATAACTCTAATCATATTTCAAGTATTAATAGTTATATCTTATAAAGATGAGTTCATCTCGAATAACTATTTCGGTATCACATCAAGTAAAATATTTGTCTCATATGCAACTTCAAAATATTTCTGTAAATCAATCACTTTATAAACCATGTATAAATTATAAAAGCTATAAAACTCAAATCATGGTAAGATTACTACTCATAATACTCGTGTTGAATTACCAAACTCATCACTCGAACCATCTGTAAAGCTTCCTTCGATCAATCTATAATCATATCTTATCAACTCTCGAGTTATTTCATGTTAAGGCTAATTCATAAACAAAGATACATATTTCCAACCCTTTTGGACTCTTTTGTCCATCAAATTGCTAAATTATAGTTATTCAAGTCATAAGTGATTTCATTGATGCAATATCTCCTGACATCGGTCAATATTCATAACTTACTCATCAACTTTTCTCACTAAATTAACACCCCAAAGTAGATTATCTAGTCTATAGAAAATCTTGGCAAAACAACCATGGAACAAGAAGATTTACCTTGAACTCGATGAATTCTCTTCTGTGTATACCCTCCCTTCGTCGCTCTTCCTCCTTTTTTCGTTATCTCTATCTGTTAAGTTTTTTTTTGTGTTTGATTTTTGCTTATAGAAACGCAGAATTCCCAGCCCCAAATTTCTATTTGTATTTTCACGTAACTATTGGGCTAAGCCCATGATTTTTCATCTTCTTTTTATTTTCTTTTTTTTTCAAGGCAAATAACTTATTTAACCTATTTTAAAAAACAATTAAAGAAAAAGTATTCCCTTATTTAATTATAAGGTATTACAATCCCCCAACCTCATCCCACCCTCAAACGCCACTCCCTTCTTAACAATTTTAAGTTTCACAAGTACTTATCTAATATTCATTGTTGTTTCTCCCCAATTGCCGGATTTTTCATTTCTATTTTTTTCATTGTTATTTTATAATAATTTCAAAGATATGCTTTTACTACTTCAATTATTATAATTGTGAAATGAGTGATCACGACTTTCTTCAAAATCTTCATCTTTCACATACTTGGGTATCGGTTATAATATATATTTTTTGGTAACTAACAATTGTATTTAATAACCAGTAGAAAGATATTACAATTCAGCTGCCAACATATCATGCTTGGTTCTTAGATGGATCACAATGTATTAGAGCTCTAACATATCTCTATTGCTTAGTACTTATTATATCTAAGCAAAATATTTCTAATGCTAGGTTGGGATCTAACACTAGTTATGTAGGCTAGTTCATTGGCCATACTTTCCACATGTCTACTCTTGGTCACAAATACTATATTGTTCCTTTCAATCCACAACCCATACACACATTCTGTCAAAATAATTTTAAATATTTGAGATTGATATGAATTCTCTTTTCCATGTTGAATACTCCATTGTATAAACAAATTTCAATCTGAAACTGGAAAGGCTTGCTGGATCCACAAAAGTAATATGTTCCACATACATATGGGAATAGGCATTACCCAAATAAGTGATCAGTAGATTCTTCCTCGCTCTAGATTAACACACATGTAGGTACATTCAGACCCCATGTAGTTAGTCATTATGTTGTTGCCAACTTCTTATGGATAATGAGCCAAATAATAAAGCACTCTTTAGGTGTGGTTCCATTTTCTAAGCACAAGTGATGTACCGTGGTCGCACGGTGTTTTCAATTCATTTTGCTTAAGAGTTGTGTGTGTCTAGAGCCTTTTTGTAGTAGTTTTAACAATTTTTGTGTCTTATTTTGTATGAAAGATATCCAGGTTGAAAACGCATAAGGCAGCTTGGAAAAAGTGCAGATTGAGACCTACAAGAGCCATCGATGGTCCGCCGTCTCATCGACGGACTGTAGGTGGTGACCGTCGATGGGCAGTTCAGGATAAAGGAGAATATCATGATATTTTGACCAAGCGTGGAACTACGAGCACAAATGATGGTCCGTCGATTAATCGACCGACCATACTAGTGAACCGTCGATTGGTTCAGAGAAGGTTCCAGTACCTGACTTTTCAAGATTCTAAGTGTGGGATGACGGAGGAGAACCGACAGGCCGTAGGTGGATCGACGGACTTTACTGCTGGTCCGTTGTTTCATTCAGAGAAGGTTCTATTCGGTGAAGAAAAATAATTCCAAGTATGGACTGACGGAGGCAATCGACGGATCGTCGATTCAGTGAGGTCGTCGATTGCAGTCGCGTTTCTGGACAAAACTTTCCTTTTTTTCAATTCCTTTTTCTTTAGGACTATGTTTTCAATAAATAGGGGATTAAACCTCATTTTTGGGTTAGCTACTATTATTGTTGTTCTATTTTGTGTTGGAGATTGTTGGTTGCAAACTTTGGGCATTTAATTAATTTCCGAATATGTTTTGAAGCTACTTTGTTGCAATTTCAAGTTGAATTTCTGGGTTTCTTTGTATTGTTAAGTAAGTTCATGATTTCTTTATTCAATATTATTAATTTTGATCTTGCTAGCATGGGTAACTAAATCCACAACTAGGGTTGTGGGAACCATGGGTAATTAACAAAGTAATCCTAGCAATTAAGCAACTTTCAAATAGTGTTTTTGCATGTATTGATAATTCTTTCGCTTAGAAATCTTTTTAACGAGTGTACGCATTAGAACTCACCTTTTTGCTACTTACCGGACCAAGGAGGTAGGAATAGGAAAAGAATTATCAACATAGATTAAGTGTGATACTATCTACTAGGCTAGTGTCGATTGGTGCAAAGTAATAACTAAGCCACAAATGGAATATGATGTCTAATATGAGGTAAAGGTAAGGGTTAGTAGTTTGTAAACACATACCCGAACCAAGGTACGGGGTGAAATTCTCTAGATGCTGGACCAAGGATTTAGAGATACATAACTTGCCGCTTTACATGTAAAACACTAGGAAAGAGTTACTATTGCAAGGAATACGGCGTTATGAACTTGTGGGGAACACATATACCCTAGTTATCCTCACAACTTGATAAAAGATCAACATTTATTTTCGTCTACTTGTTGACTGAGATTGTTTAAGAAACTTGTTTCATAACCCCCCCCCCCCTCTCCTTTAATTACTTGTTTTCGGAAAGACATTGGCTAAATAGACTTAAAGTAAAGTATAGACCATTTTCCTCGTGGGACCGACCACAACCTACTAGTTGGGTCCTCTACTTGATTATGACCGCTTATACTTCTTTAGGGAGGTGTGGCTTGAGCTTATCAACAAGGCATTTTCATCCTACCCTGGATTGGTCCCCTACCAGAAATAAGTAAATCTGTTTGGTCAAGCTCCCTTACTTGCTATCATTTGCTGCATTTAATCAACTATGTTTTTGCGCCCATAATCTTTCTAGTCATCCAATTCGCTTGACTATGGGGAGTCTGTGTGTTCTGGTCCCTTATATAAAACAACATGTATCCACTTGATCCATAGTTTTTATGTGTTATTAGCCAATTCCCAAAACATATTTGTCACTGCTACATGGTTCCATAATTGTATATTATGCAGTCGCATGCCTTAAGATGATTTAAGGCAACAAGTTTACTCCTAGGCTACAAGAGTTTTCTTGGTGATATGCCACTCTCTAGACCATAAATAGCTACAACATAATTCATCGATCACCTTAACAACTTTTGTACGAATAAGAAATAATTCTGCCCAGTAAGATTGGATCCCAAAAAGAAAAGTTTGTATAAGTTTCTCTTCTTACATACGACAACTTTGATGGTCAACTTAGTCAATGGGGAAGAAATATATGAAAATCCCTCAACGATCTTCTATAGTAACCAGCCAACCCCAAGAATTATATCAATATCAGTTGGGAGGTGGTTTAGGTCAATTCCGCACTACCTCAATCTTATAAGTGTCGACTCGAATTCCTTTGCCAGACATAATGTGGCCTAAGAACGCTACAAATTCAAGCCAGAACTCACACTTAGAAAATTTGGCATATAATTCTCAGTCATTGAGAGTTTCGAGGACTTCTTTTAGATGATTGACATGATTCTCCTTATTCCTCGAGTAAATCACGATGTCATCGATGAATACAATGACAAACATATACAAATAGTGTTTAAATACTCTATCATAAGATCTATGAGTGTTCCATGAGAATTACTCAAACAAAAGTATACTACAACAAACTCATAATTACTATAGATGTCCTGAATGTTGTTCTCGAAATGTAACTTTCTCCTCACTTTGAACTGATGATAATCGAAATTGAGGTCTATCTTAGAGAAATAGATGGCACCATGGATTTGGTCAAAAATATAAGAAGTTCTTGGTTGGGGATAATTATTCTTCATGGTGACTTTCTTCAAGTTGTGGTAATCGATACACATTATAAGATAACCATATTTCTTACTCCAAATTACCCAATTACTCTTTGCAGTTTTCTCTTAAAATCTACAAATTAAAATATGAAATTTATTTTAAAAAATGCACATTTTTTACTCAATAATGAAAGAGTGAATAAATATATTTCACACAGAAACAATTAAATATATCTGAGTTAAATTTCAAAAAGATATGTAACAGTCGAGTAGATGCGATCTTCAAGCACAATGTAATTTCTCGGGGACATGCAACTTTTCGGGAATATGCAATTATCGAGCATAGTGAACTATTTGGGAACATGCAATATCTCGATCACAATGCATTTCTCTGGTATATGTACTCTTCTGGCACAATGCAATCTTTGGACACAATGCAATTTCTCAAACGCATGTAATCTCTTGGGGACATACAATTGAGAGGATCAATGAAATATTGGGGAACATGCAATATTTTGAGAACAATCCATTTGTCAATCACGTGTAATTTTCATGAACGACGCAATATTCAAGCAAAATTCAATTTCTCCAGCTTATCCTATTTCTCAAACACATAAAATTCTCGAGCACAATGCAATCTTTGGGCACATGTAATTTTTTGGGCACATATAATTATTGGGAACAACATAGTCTTTGGGTATATTTACTTTTTAAGCACATTTAATTTCTCAGGAAGATGCAATTCTCAAGCACAGTGCAATCTTCGGGCAAATACAATTTTTGAGTATGTAACGCTTGAGAGCGAAAAATAGCTTAGAATTTCACCTTATTGGGAGGCCCGAGTGTCATTTCATGCCCAATATAGTAGTTGAGAATATGAAATATCTTATACCTTCATAAAATTGGAAGAACCGGATTCTGTTTACTGGCGATTGTCGGGCTTAGTATAAAGTAAATTGATCATTTGTATGATTGAAAGGATAGAGCGTCATTTTATGGTGATTGTCGAGATCAATATATATCAAAGTAGTCTGGTTCTTCATCTTATTGAAATGAAAGAGTGTCATTTAGTGGGAGTTGTCAAGCTCAATATTACAATTATGAGTATAAAGTAGCATGATCCTTCATTTTACTAGAAGAATAGAGTGTCATTTGTTGGCGATTGTCAAGACTAACATATCAAAAGTAGCTTGTTCCCTCATTTTATTGGCAGGACAGAACGCTATTTAGTGATGATTGTTCAGGCGATATTGAAATTTCTTCTTGCATATATACATGTCTTTGTGCACTCAAATGAAAATTGTGAGTTTATAAATGAGACAGGTTCATTTGTATCTCTATTTTGTTGGCATGCTCCTTTTCTCCTTACCATCCAGATCTTTTTGGGCATTTTCTTTTAGGCGATATAAAAATAGTAAAAAATAAATTTTTTGTAAAAAAATATTTTGAAGACTATGAAAATGTTAGTTGTTTAAAATGTTGTAAAATCCTTCATCATGACACATATTGAGACTTTACAACGGGCGATTGGGAGAGTTCCTTTCGATTTCGATATACATCGCATAAATTTATAAATCATTCAAAAATTTCTGCCCAATTATAGAACTCTACTATTTCATTGTTGTTGTGCGTTTTGGATCGCTTGCTATGAATTTTTCAGATCCTCCACAAAATTATGCCCGAATTTTACGGTTTGCGAGAGAATGCTCTTTTTCATAAAAATTTTGAGACCCTTCAGAAAAATCTACACCGCTTACATAATCAAGGAAACTAGGAATTTTATAAGGACGAGATCAAACTTCTTAGGATCGCCTATGTATTTCTGCTTAAACGGAAATCATGTCTAATGTAATTACAAATTACAATCTAAAGAGCATAAATCAAATCTTAGATATAGTATTATTTTCCCAACATCTAAGTTGATACGTCTAGGAAAAGTTTCACCATTCATTTTTTCTAGTAGGCATTCTCTACATGTCAACACCTGAAAGATTATGTATAGACATTGCCAGTTCGATGCGAATTTACCCTTTAACTCATCTTGATTTGGAAAAATCCACTTCAAAACTAGTTGTCATGTGAGAAGTGTCTTGTTCTAATGTTATTATTGAAAGCTCTGGTTTTTGCTTTCTTGATTCTTCTAGGGTCCCCTTTCTCCTCCTCCTCATTGATAACGACATCGAAGCTCTTCTATGTATTTCTCTTTGTTAAGGAAAAACCCTTCATTCCCTCTAGAAGCTCATAAGTGACACTACTCATGAACCCGAAAGATCGAAATGACTAGTGCAGTGGTGGTATGAGCTTCTTCAATAGGTAATAGTAGCCATCTATAGGTGGCCGCCAATTAAGCCACTCTTCATAGTTGTAGCCCAACCAAGAGTGTCGACTTAGAAATAGATTTTATGGGTTCAACAACTCCTTGTAATCTGAACCCAAACCTTTCCAAATCTCAAAGCCAAGCGTGCGCATCATATCCAAGATCTTTTGGTTATACCATGGATTTCCCTCAACATTGCCGACAAGCTTCGCCATATGGAAACTCGCTCTCCATCTAGATGATATCTCCCTTCGACCACATAGATAGGATGCTCTCGTTCCCCTTGTAATATCACTTTCTCCTGCTATCATTCAAAATTTCAAAATTGATGAAGAGGGGAAGGCACCACTCCATCCATATGTATCCATGGGTGACCAAGCAATAGGTTGTATAAAGAAGGAATGTCCATGACTTGAAAGAATATGAAAAAGGTAGCAAGACTAATGAGCATGTCCAAGGCTACCTCCCCAATTGTCCCTGTTGACACCAAATTTTAACCCTCCTTTCTTCTAAATTCATTGTATTAGAGCTTCTAAATTTATAACCTAACAAATTATTATTTTCAAAACTTTCTTTATTACTATGGCTATTAATCATTACTATTATTATCGTCGTTGTTATATTTTATAATTACTACTAAAATTATATATTTTATCATCGAAATTACAATTATCAATTTTTACACCTCTTTTCTTAAATAATCAATTTTGTCATTTTATTTCAACTTTCGTATTTATTAAATTATTTAAAGTATATTTTTTATTTGTATATTATATTAGCATAAAGTCGTGATATTAATATTTTTCTTATGTAAATTATTAATTGTCATCTTTTAATATATATTATACTAGTTATTAAGTTGGAAGCCCAAAATAATTTAAAGAAAAAAAGGAAAATGCCAAAAAGAATTCAGTTCAGATCCATTTTCAGTCCAAACAATAATAACCCAATCCGTCTAAGCGCATACCAAACGAGTTCATGCCCCAAATAATACTTAAATCCCTAAGTCTTGCTTTTTTTTCGTTCTTCCCCCCTTCCTTTTTTCAGAGAAAAACGTCCATTGATCTTTATCCAAGGACAAAGATCACCAGTTCCGTTTTGGTGTAATATTCATCTTTTTCTACGAAAAGAAATTAGATGCTCTCTTTCTCTCCCTCACAGGCTAATACCTTTAGAACCTTTTGACACATATGAGATACTTCTTGAAGTAATCTTAGTTCATTATAATTGTGGAAAGTAGCCTTAACCGACATAGAGACCATATGAGCTATAACACAATCCTCTAGTGTATCTCACACCGAAAAGGGTTGTCTTACTTGCCAAGGTAAGGACCATGAACTTCTAGCTTAAGTGGGTGCAGCAGCTAATGTCTATATAGACAACATCCTATGGTGGCACATAGGTAAGGGATAAGGAGATTGCTTCTATAAGCTCGACCTCTACTAACAGGAGAGCTTCGATCTCAATATCATCGTGGTGTTAAGCATAAAATTCACAAAATAGTCAGTTCTTACTTGTTCTTATTATCCATGGAATGGCACATCATTTGGTCAATCCGATCTAAGTCATAAATAATTCATGGAAAAGTACAATTAAGTATCCAATTCAAGCTAGGTTTCATTAGGATAGCTCTTTATATTTGATTCAATTAGGTGAGAAAACCTTTCAACCTTAGAATCCTTACTATGTCAAAAGAAATTCACAATCATACTTTCATGTGTATATGAGAAATCCTTTCAACTACACAACAAAAACATCATCATTGATACTTTATTGTCAAAACAACCTTAAAACATATACATAATATTCATAATAACATGCTTAATTTCATAATCTCCTCTTTCATAATTCAAAAACACTATCACATCATCATAATTGGAAAAAATGAGATTTACATGGGTTCATGAGGAATTATCATAAAAGAAAACATAGTATTTAATCAATCCATACATAAGAGATCATAATTCAATCATTTAAATCAACATTGAAGAGAATTCATGGCAATGAAGAAAATACTAACTCAATTGGAGATTCTAACTTTGAAAATAGGAAAATTTGGGAACTCCACGAATGGAAGAAATCCATGGATGAAAACTATCATACCTTGATATCAAAACCCAAAGTATTTGAAGAATGGAGGTTTGATCTTGGACCCTAGCTAGAATCTTCTTCTTCAAGCTTTTAGAGAGAGAAATATCCTTAGGAGAGAAAGACTAAACTTAATTTGTTGATTTTGAAGAGAATGAAGTGAATGAACTAACTTGGGGGTTGAAATAAATCACTTATATAGGTCTATAGATGAAGGGTAAAACGATGTAGTATAGGGATAAAATAATTAAGAAAAGACCCAAATACCCCTAAAAGTAATTGTCGACCTACCCATGACATCTTGGACCGACGGCCCTTCCTGCTAGTCTATCCTTCCTGGCCAGAAAGTGGATTTAGGGGTCATAATCCACGGACCGTGGACCCAACGACGGTATGTTGGTACGGTCCTGGTTCATGGTCCCATGACCCCTTTTGGGTAGCCAATCCACGGACCAAACCCACGTGACTCAGTCTACATGTCTTGGTTGGCCTCCGTCAATGGACACCAAAGGCTGGTGAAACTTGCTATTTTGACCTTCTCGAAGTCAGGGTGTTAAAGTAGTGCATGTTACAATCTCCATGACAATCCTCTGATTCTTCGAGTAATGTGAAATATATTGGACCTGAATTTGATTTAGAGTCAAGGGATTGAATAACTTGATCTTAAATCTTCGTCTTTGAATTTGGGTTTGAATTATTCGTTACGAACACTTGTATGGTTATGACGAATAATGCATATGAACAAGTAACTTGATCTTGATTGTCTTGATATTTTTCTTTGTTGTTGATCTTGAACTTAATTGCTTGAACTTGCAGCTTGTAGAGAATTGGCAACATTTGATCCACGAGCTCTCTTCTTGCTTCTTGTTCTTTTGAACTCCTCCATCTAAGAATAATGAGAACGCTTATTTAGCTGTGGGGGCGAGGTACTTGTGTGATTTGATTGGTCGATTTGAACTGACAAATCACATTCCTATGTGAAAAAACTTTGATTTGATTGATCGGAACATGTCATATATATATGTGACATGTTTGTAGTGATTCATGTAATTTGACTTGAATTGTCATATAACTTTAACTCGCGACATCATTCTAGTGGCTTGTTAAATTTGACTTGAATTGCTACTTAACTTTAACATGTGACATGATCTTAGTAGCTTATTTAATTTGATTTAGATTGCCACATAACTTTGACAAGTGACATGATTTTAGTGGTTTATTTAATTATACTTTGGATAATCACATAACTTTGACACTTGTCATGATTCTAGTGACTCATTTAATTTTATCTCAAATTGTCATATACCTTGAACTATTTTCTTAAATTTAATATAATCCAAGTTAATTTATAAATTTAAATCCAATAAAATCGTTATATTTTCTGTATATATTTTGGGGTTGACTGTTTGATCACTTCTTGGTCCTTGTCCTGATTATTTTGATTTATGGCTTGGTAAGAGCAATCTTCATATTGAAGTCACCTCATCTAATTCTTTTTTGTACACTAGTTACCATTTCTAGAAAAAATGAATTAATAAAACACCATCATCAAATAATAATAAAAAAAAATGTCTAGAAGGATTGATTTAATAAGCCAGTCAAAGTGTCAGTCTGCCACCAACCCTAATGGAGTAAAATATGCTTTTTGTTCAAAATAAAGAGCTCATGTGCACTAGAAAAATCACCAGGAATGAATTCAATGTACGTGGAAAAGTTGCAACTTATTAACTATTGTTAGTCCAAAATTGTGGACTATATGTATTCATCAATGGAATAAGAAATTTAGAAGTAACGAAAAAGTTAGAAAACGTGTTACCTTTTTATTTATTATATTATTTTTTGTTTTTTTAATAAGGAGATGATGCGTATGCATTTATAGATTCTTTTTTATTTGGTTATTATTTTAATTTTTTTTAATTTGTCATTTTAAGGTATCCTAAAAGGAGGAATATTTTTTTTATGTCTTACTCTGAGCATTAAGCACTAATTCCCAAATGTTTGTTCCAAGATTTAATACAAAACAATAGTTAATAGTGAATAGAGTGGTGTGGTAAAATAATTATGTATAATTTTTTAATAAATATATCAAAATCTAAATATGTCAAGTAAACATAAATGGATATAAAAGTTCTATTCAGATTTTATTAAATGACTGAACATTGTTCTGGTAAGATACTCTTCTTGTCTCAAATTATGTAAAAATATTAAATATTTTTTTATATCTTTTTTAAAAAGTGTCAATAATTATGACGATAAAATTTAAAAATATTTAAATTTCACTTCAAAATACTTAAAAAATTCTGTATCAAAATTATAAAACTTGATTCCAAATGTCTAAAATATATAATAAATTAGCTCATAAATAACACATATGCAGCTACACTATGATACTTAATGGTTTTTCCTTCCCTTCATCAATAAATTGGAAACTAGAAATTTAAGACAACGTTTGATAAATATAGATTACTTCTTTTATCAATTGAATTTGCGAGATAATATACATTTATTAAGAGAAATATTTTAAAATATAATTTAAATCATAATTTTTATTATTATTTTTTATGAAATTATAAATATAATATTTATAATTAGTGCAATCTATCTCTTACTCCCTATGTCTCTTTTAACTTAATTTGATGCAAATATTAAAAACAATGATTGATTAATGATTTTACCATTTTACCATCAGGACTTGATATTTTTAAACATATTTAAATTCTATATTTTTTATTGATATTAACTCAATATTAATAAATTCAGGGTATAATAAGATAGAAAAAAATTATTCTCCCTTGATTGGTCAACAATGACAAAATAATGAATCGAAAATATTTAACAAGTAAATACCAACGACAAGAATAAAAAATTATAAAACTTCAATAGAAAAGAGAAATAATAAAAAAATCAAATAGTAAATTTTAAACAATTAATTATTTTAAATAATTAGAAAAAACTAAAAATCAAACTTTAATCTAGAATTGAGGAACTTGAATAAAAGTCGCAAGTTCATTTAGGCAAAGGTGGTAATCTTGACTGGCGAAAAGAAGAGCGCCGCCATACATTTTCCAGTTTTGATGACCTTTGGAACAATACAACATTGTTTAGATTAAATGAATCTCTCATGTACTTCCTTTTTATTTAATTACATAGTTATTTATTATATTATTTTGAGATATTTAAAAATATTTTTTTTATTATGTTTTATATGTTATTTTTATAAATAGCTAAATTATAATATTTATTATTTTATAAAATTTATATATAAATTATTATATTTTATCTATTATATTCTTAATAGAATAGTTAATTAATTTTATTTATTATAAAATTGACTTAAGAAAACATTAAATAAGTATAAAAGTGTATAGTTACACCATTTCTTAATGCAGGTATACTAAAAAGATGACATATAAAAACAGACAAAGGAAGTATTTGCTTATTTTATGAAATTAATGATTAATTTTACACTCAATTTTTAATTTATTCTTATCATTAATTATAATCATTTTTCTATTATATTTTTCAAGACAATGTACTTAGTTAATTATATATAAATGATAATATAATAAAATTATTTTTTTATTTATAATTTTAAAAAAAAATATATTAAGTCAATATTGAATAAGTATTACTGGACAGAGGAAATATGCACTAAAAATTGTTATTTGAATACTAATTAATATAGTCTATGTTGTGTTACGGGTTTAATAACATTAAGTTTTAGCAAATTATGTATAGTTTATTTTAGCATAATTTTAAGTAAAATTATTATTTAAAAAAATTACAAAAAGCTTTACTCTTTTATGCTTTTGAATGTAATATTTACACAATGTATCGATAAGATACATCATTTAATGTAATATATTGCGATATACGTAATGTATTATAAATTTATGATGAACACAATATATTTAAACGTTGTTAATATGTATATGTATATGTATATATATATATATATATATATATATATATATATAT
>NC_028641.1:13611376-13626272 GCF_001406875.1 Solanum pennellii | reverse complement strand
TATATATATATATATATATATATATATATATATATAAATGTTTTACCCCCAAAATTAATTATTTAATCCACAGATTATTTACTAAAGGTATAATAAATAGAAGATAAAATAGTCAGTACTTTATGAAGCAGCACTGTAAAATAAATGATAAATAAAATTATCAGAATACCCTCCATCAACAAGCAGACGCATTGAGAGAAAACAACTTATTGACATTTCTTATATAGTTAATATAATAATAATAGTAACACTTGTTCAATTTAAATTTTATTATATTTTTTTAATTTTTCGTATTACATAACTATATAAAATAATAAAAATTAAATTTAAAATTTTAAAGCATCATTTATCAGTAAAAAACACATCTACTTAAATTTTTTAAGAGGTATAACATATCAACATGAATCAAAAAATATAAAACATAACCAAGTATTTTAAATTTTTTTCCTGATAATTCATCTTAAAAATTAAATGCTGAAAAAATATCCAATTTCTATTCTCTTGCACTCACAAAGTTCTCCAATATTTTTTTTACTATCACTGTTTTTTTATTTTCCTTTTTTGGTTGGAAACTTTAGAGTCTGAAATTTAAAGTATAATTTTTAAAAACCCGTCAGCACGTGGTTTGACCAAAAAAAGAAAGGGAATATAGCCGTCCGCTCGTAAAGAGATGTCCTAAATTTTACAAATATTTTCCTACAATACACGTGAATAATAAATATATATTTTAATTTGTCTGTCTTATATTAATGGACTATTATATTAAAAATAGTTATTTCATATTAGTTATTTATCAAAATAATAATAATTTAAAATATTGAACAAGTAAATTATTTATCGATAATTTTTAAACACAGTATAAAATAAAAAATGATCAACTAAAATGAAATAAAAAAAGTATTTGCGGACCTTTTTCAGCTATTTATAATCGCTGCTAGTACTTAATAAATGTATTTGTGAGCCTCTATTGTTGGGAAAGACAAGGCACTAACAAAGAATGCCTGACAGGATAACAGCGGAAGAATACCCAAGTCTATACTTTCCCTTCTCGATTTGAACCAAGAGAAGACAAACAACCACAAGCAATATGATAGTAAGGCAGCAAGTAATTCAACCAAACAAATATAACAAGACAATAATAAACCAATCACACAAGACACCAAGATTTACGTGGAAAACCCTTCTATGTGAAGAGTAAAAAACCACGGGACCAAAAGCTCCACTATAATCACCAAGAGTCACAATATTGTTCTCCAAAATTGGCCACAAAACAAGTGCCAAACAACGAGCAACAACAAAATAAGATTGCACCAAATCTAGAGAATTAAAGGAGCAAAATCACCAATTTCGCAGCTACTGTTCACGACAGCAAAACTGAAGCTGCAGGCCACCAAATCCAACTCTGTCAGTTCCTAATCAAAGATTGAGATGAAGATAATATGCTGTCCAAAAATCAGCTCAATCGGACAAGAAACGAAGCGGGAATCGCAATTTGAAGTTGGCTGTTAGGGCTGAATTTTGACTGCGAAAACTGCTCTCTTTCTCTCTTTTTGGCTGCTGAAAAAACTCTCTGTGTATATGAAAATAAGACCTAAATAGGCTTATATTTGCCTCATAAGAATGGGCCTATGGGCAAAAATGGGTTGGTCCAAATTGGGCTTTTATTTATCCACATAGGAAGGGAAAAAGGCCCATAACCCAACAATTCTCCCCCTCACGACTATGTGGAGGAGACCGCCATCCCGGCGACCATGCAACAATCTTCAAACTTCCCTCTTGGCAAAGCTTTAGTCATCATATCGGAACCATTGTCATTTGTATGAATCTTTTCAAGCTCAAGCAACTTAGAATCCAACACATCTCGAATCCAATGGTATCTCACATCAATGTGTTTAGACCGACCATGGAACGTAGAATTCTTGCCAAGATGTATAGCACTTTGACTGTCACAATAAAGCACATACCTCTCTTGAGCACAACCAAGTTCCCCCAAGAATCTCTTCATCCAAAGCAATTCTTTACAAGCTTCAACGACAGCAATAAGCTCAGCTTCTGTAGTAGATAGAGCAACACATTTTTGCAACCTAGATTGCCAAGACACAGCTCCCCCTGCAAAAGTAACCAAGTACCCTGAAGTAGACTTGCGAGTATCAACATCACCAGCCATGTCTGAATCAGTATAACCACAAAGAATAGGCTTCCCTGTACCAAAACACAAACTCAGACTAGAAGTGCCACAGAGATATCTCATAACCCACTTCACAGCATTCCAATGTTCTCTTCCCGGATTAGAAAGAAAACGGCTAACAACTCCAACAGCGTGAGCAATATCCGGTCTTGTACAAACCATCGCATACATCAAACTACCAACAGCTGAAGCATAAGGAACTTTCTTCATATCTTCCTTCTCATCATCACTAGAAGGACACTGTTTCGTGCTCAATTTGAAGTGCATAGCTAAAGGTGTACTGACAACCTTAGCTTTGTCCATGCTGAATCTGCGAAGTACTTTCTGAATGTACTTCTCTTGTGATAATACCAATTTCTTGGCCTTTCTATCACGGACAATCTGCATGCCAAGAATCTGCCTTGCTGGTCCTAAGTCTTTCATAGCAAAAGACTTACTCAACTCTTGCTTCAACTTCTGAATCCTGCAAGTATTATGACCAACAACAAGCATGTCATCAACATAAAGCAACACAATAATAAAGTCACCATCAGAGAACTTTTGCACAAAAACACAATGGTCTGAAGAAGTCTTCTTGAAGCCCTGCTGACTCATAAAAGAACCAAACTTCCTGTACCACTGCCTGGGAGCTTGTTTCAAACCATACAAGCTCTTCTTCAATTTGCAAACATAATTCTCTTTACCCTTGACTTCAAAACCTTCCGGTTGCTCCATATAAATTTCTTCATCTAAGTCACCATGGAGGAAAGCAGTTTTAACATCCATTTGCTCAACCTCTAAATCTAGACTTGCAGCCAAGCCTAGAACCACACGAATGGATGACATCTTCACAACTGGAGAGAATATCTCATCAAAATCAACTCCCCTTTTCTGATTAAATCCCTTGACAACTAATCTAGCTTTGTACCGTGGAACTGGATTACCATCTTCATGTTTCACCCGAAAAACCCACCTGTTTTTCAAAGCTTTTCTGTCTTTAGGTAACTTAACCAAATCAAAGGTATGATTATCATGCAAGGATTTAATCTCATCTTCCATAGCATCAAACCACCTTTCTTTTTCTTCACTTTCCATGGCCTCATCAAGACTCTCAGGTTCTCCCCCGTCAGTCAAGAGTACATACTCATTGGGAGAATAACGAGATGAAGGAATTCTCTCTCTACTAGATCGTCTGAGAGAACTCTCTGGAGCATCTATAATTGGTTGTTGGACAACCACATCATCTTGCACTGGAGCATCAACAACATCATGCCGGTCATTCTGAACATGATCACCATCTTCATTATCAACTTGATTTTCATCATTATGAAGATTTTCTTCCGGTGCAATAGTCAAAGGAACTGGATCAACATCAACTAAGCTCTCACTACTCTGAAAATCAGCCTTGTCAGCTTTGTCAAAATCTTCAATTGTTTGGTCTTCAAAGAACACAACATCACGGCTTCTAACAAGTTTCTTCTCAACAGGATCATAGAAACGATAGCCAAATTCATCTTGACCATAACCAATGAAGATACACTGCCTAGTTTTAACATCCAACTTTGACCTTTCATCCTTAGGAACATGTACAAAGGCTTTACACCCAAAGACTCTAAGATGATCATAAGAAACATTCTTACCAGTCCAAACTCTGTCAGGGACATCACCATCTAAAGCAACAGCAGGAGATAAATTGATAACATAAGCAGCAGTATTAAGTGCTTCTGCCCAAAAGGAATCTGACAGCTTAGCATCTGAAAGCATACATCTAACCCTCTCAACTAGAGTTCTGTTCATCCTCTCTGCTAAACCATTTAACTGAGGAGTCTTTGGAGGAGTTTTCTGATGCCTAATACCCTGCTCTCTGCAATATCTATCAAAAGGACCAATATACTCACCACCATTATCTGAGCGGATGCATTTCAATGTCTTCCCTGTTTGTCTTTCAACCAAGGCCTGAAAACTCTTGAACACATCAAGTACTTGATCCTTGGACTTCAAAGGAAATACCCAGAGTTTGCGAGAATGATCATCAATAAAAGTCACAAAGTAAAGTGCACCACCATGAGATCTTACCTTAAAAGGACCACACAAATCAGAATGTACCAACTCCAGCAAATCAAGCTTTCTTGAAGGCGGATGACTCTGAAAAGAAACTCTTTTCTGTTTACCGGCTAAGCAATGAACACATTTCTTCAACTTTGCTTGTTTCACTCCAGAAAGCAAATTTTTCTTAGCCAAACTATCAATCCCCTTCTCGCTCATATGACTCAGCCTTCTATGCCATAACTCTGATGAAGTATCATTCTCCACCAAATTTACTGAGTCTCTGGACATGGAGCCCTGAAATACATACAAGTTAGACAACTTGTCACCACGGGCCACAACCATCAAACCTCTAGTAAGCTTCCACTGGCCAACACCAAGTGTATTAACATAACCCTCATCATCAAGATATCCCACAGAAATCAAATTCAAGCGAACATCTGGAGCATGCTTGACATTATTGAGAACTAGTTTGGAACCATTGTTACTTTCCAAACAAACTGTCCCAATGCCAATAACTTCAACTTCATGATTATTGCCCATTTTCAACGTTCCAAAATTACCTGGAGTATAAGAAGAAAATAATTCCTTCTTTGGCGTGACATGAGAAGTAGCACCAGAATCCACAAACCAGCTAGACTCATCACGAACAAGATTAATGGCATTTGCATCACAAGAAACAAGAAGATCATCATTAGCAACAACAGCAACACGATTTTCATTATCGCCTTCTCTCTTTTGTTGTCTCATATCTCTCTTGTGCTTGTAACAATATTTCATGATATGCCCATTCTTGTGGCAATAGTCACATGTAATATTCTTGTATTTAGACTTTGACTTGCTTCTACTTTTACCTCTATCATTCTGACCTCTGGACTTGTTTCTCCCCCTATCTTCAGTAACCAAAACATCGGAGTGTGAAGCTGAAGAAGATGAGGCTTGAGATCTTCTTCTCATTTCTTCATTCAAGACACCACTCTTAGTATATTCCATGGTTACAACACCACTGGGAGCAGAATTAGTCAAAGAAACTCGAAGAGTTTCCCAAGAGTCTGGCAGAGTATTAAGAAGCCAAAGTCCCTGTATCTCATCATCAAACTTTACACCCATTCCGGACAGCTGGTCAAGAACACCCTGAAAATCATTAATATGATCAGAAATAGGAGTGCCCTCTTTATACCTGATATTCATTAATTGTTTCAATAGGAACAACTTGTTGTTGCCAGTCTTCGAAGCATAAAGTGTCTCGAGCTTGTCCCACAAACTTTTGGCATGTGTCTCATTCACAATATGATTTCTAACATTATCTTCAACCCATTGTCTAATATAGCCACAAACCTGCAGATGCTCAAATTCCCATTCTTCATCATTCAAAGACTGAGGCTTATTAGAAGCAAACACAGGTAAATGCATCTTCTTGACAAATAGAAGATCTTTCATCTTGCCTTTCCAAATATGATAGTTACTACCATTTAAACACACCATTTTGCTCATATTTGCCTCCATCATTCAAAACGACAATCAACAATAACCAATGCTCTGATACCACTTTGTTGGGAAAGACAAGGCACTAACAAAGAATGCCTGACAGGATAACAGCGGAAGAATACCCAAGTCTATACTTTCCCTTTTCGATTTGAACCAAGAGAAGACAAACAACCACAAGCAATATGATAGTAAGGCAGCAAGTAATTCAACCAAACAAATATAACAAGACAATAATAAACCAATCACACAAGACATCAAGATTTACGTGGAAAACCCTTCTATGTGAAGAGTAAAAAATCACGGGACAAAAAGCTCCACTATAATCACCAAGAGTCACAATATTGTTCTCCAAAATTGGCCACAAAACAAGTGCCAAACAACGAGCAACAACAAAATAAGATTGCACCAAATCTAGAGAATTACAGGAGCAAAATCACCAATTTCGCAGCTACTGTTCACGACAGCAAAACTGAAGCTGCAGGCCACCAAATCCAACTCTGTCAGTTCCTAATCAAAGATTGAGATGAATATAATATGCTGTCCAAAAATCAGCTCAATCGGACAAGAAACGAAGCGGGAGTCGCAATTTGAAGTTGGCTGTTAGGGCTGAGATTTTGACTGCGAAAAACTGCTCTCTTTCTCTCTTTTTGGCTGCTGAAAAACTCTTTGTATGTCTGAAAATAAGACCTAAATAGGCTTATATTTGCCTCATAAGAATAGGCTTATGGGCAAAAATGGGTTGGTCCAAATTGAACTTTTATTTATCCACATAGGAAGGGAAAAAGGTCCATAACCCAACATCTATATCCTTAAAATAAAATTTAAAATGAAGAGGAGTACCTAATTCATTTCATTATTTTATTTTTCTAATCATATCTTATCTTAAATCTTAAAAGATAAGATCCAAAGTCATAGTCTAATGACCAAGTGGAACACGCATAATTAAAATTTTATCATGTTAGTTAATTACCCGTTTTGATAATAAATAAGAAAGGTAAAAAAAATTGAAACTTTTTCAGTTTTAATGTATGAAATCATATTCGTATTTTGAGAGTCAAATAAATTTATTTATTTATGATTTATGTGTCTTTTAGATATTTTGATTTACTATTAATTATTATGAAATTATTGTATTCTTTTGATATAATTTTCAAATATATAAATTTATTTTACATTTAAAGTTATATTTAAAATTTAAACTATAATAGATAAATTGAAGGAGTAACATAGTTTCTTGGTAAATATGATGAAGCAGCTCCTTTATCCTACACTGATTATGCTAAAAGGGCAACTGATATCTCTTTTTTAAAATTTAATTTGATAAAAATCAATTTGTATTTTACCTTTGAGATCTTGGCATATATATATATATATATATATATATTTCTTGTCATAAGTTAAAATTTATCTAAGATAAAATTTTATAAAATTATTTAGATAGCGGGTTTTAGTCTTATAAGCTTCATTATTATAATTTTTAGTGAATAGGGTCAAAAATACCCCCAACTTTAATTTATTGTTTAAATTTATCCTCGCTGTTAAAATGGAGTTAATTTTACCCCTCTTCTTACTAATTTTTTTACTAAATTTCTTCCTTATTTTAACCTAATAACCCAACAATTTAAAATAACCCGTCTCCACATCTCCTTTACCCATTTATTTATATTTATTTAAAATATAAATAAATGATTTATTTCGAATTCAGGGTATATATATAAATATTTAGAATTAGTATATGATAGACACTTGAAGATGAAATTTTTGAAGGAACGTTACGTTGTGGGAATACTAGTGGTGGACTGGGGGGCTTCTATAACTACTAATTTAACTTGCATTCATAATCAGTAGGGATGTATATGATTCGGATAAAAATTGATTAAGAAAGTTAAATTTGAGTTTTGTTTATTTTGTTTTATATTTATAATAATTGATAATATTTAGTTTGATTTTGGTTTTCTTCAAAAAAAAAATCGAATCAACAAATATATACATTTTTTTTATATTTATATACCTAATGTATTATTTTTATGAACATTTTATATATCTTATATCTATTATCATCAAAATTTATTTATAATCTAAGGAGTTCAGTGGAATCAACTAGGAAGCCAGGGGCAGAGCCATCTTGGTACAAGGGGTTCATCCGAACTCCTTTCGATAGAAAATTATATTATTTATATATGGTTAAAATAATACTTTATATATGTATAGTAGATGTTGAATTACTTTCGACTAATTCGTGTGTCTATTTTTACGAATTTTTAACTCTCTTATTGAAAATTATGACTCCGCCATTTGTGGGAGCATGATTCAGTTGCTGAACGCCATTTGTGGGAGCATGATTCAGTTGCTGAAGCCTGGCTGTTTCGATTTTGATTTCATTTTCTCCATTTGCAGTGAAATTTCAATTTCAAAGATAAAATATATTATGACAGATAGTATTGATGGATGTCTCTTTTTGAACTAAATTGTTCTTCTATTTTTTCAGCTTATTTTTCTTTTTTTTTTTACATAATTAATAGATGAATAGTCGGACCAAACTCAATAACAATCAATTATAAATGTATATTATATTGATATTTAGTTTGATTTTAATAATAACTAAATTGATTTGATTGTTATTATGCATCAATAACCAATCCAAACTGCTTATAAACACCACTATTAATCAGTATAAAATAAATTATGAGCGTGAATTTTAACTTGGTAGGAAAAATTAACTTCATGCCTTGTTCTTAGTTTAGTAAATTCTCTTGCACATAAGGCTAAATTAACATGCAATAACAAATAACCGTTCTTAACAAATTTGATTTCGTATATATATAATAATATTTTTAGAGAAGTTAACTTAAATTCTTCTACTAATAAATATAATTATAATGATTTAAGTTTTACGTGTCGTCTACGACTTTATTATTAAAATAGAATAATATTGAACAAAGCAGCCGCCACACTAGTCCAACTCTTAATAATAAATTCACCATTAAAACCACATTTTTCCATTGCTATTTTTTTTCAAAACGTCTCCGCTTTTACATTCTCAGAAATAGCTCTCATATAATTTACTCTCTCTGAAATGGAGAATTATGCAACAATATTTCCATCAGCATCATCATCGTCGTCTCATCACGAGGGATATGTTTCATTAATGAATAGCAAGAGTAGTATCAGTGACGATACAAAAGAGGAATTATTATTCCAAGGGAAGAATAAGGCCGGGTTCTTGGGACTAATGGCAAGCATGGAAACTCCAAGAGATATTATTACTAAAAAGGATGAAGTGATCAAATCGTGTAAGAAGAAGATTAAGAAACCAAGATATGCTTTTCAAACAAGGAGTCAAGTTGATATTCTTGATGATGGTTATAGATGGAGGAAATATGGACAAAAAGCTGTCAAAAACAACAAATTCCCAAGGTTAGTAATATCTTCCATCTACCTTTACACACTTTAATTAAATTCCCAAGTAACTTAATTACTACCGTCCGGAATTATTTGTCATTTGCGTTTTTCGAAAGTTTATTTGACTTAGATTACATTAATTCGATATTTTAAACAAAAAAAATAAATATTCTAAAACTATATGTAAAGTACTATAAGTTGCAATTTTTTGCATATCAATATGATGGAAAAATATATCTTAAAATGTTAGTCAAAATTTTTAGTTTGACTCTAAAAATAGAAACCATGACAAATAATACAAGACGGAGGGAGTATTTTTAGGCCAAACAAAGAAAGACAAAGTATGGAAAATACACCCAGACACAAACTATTAGTTTTATTTCTAAACTATTGATACCCCTTTACTTGACTAACTAAACTTTGATACATACGTATCCTGATCTGCCACATGACATGGAAAGTGATCTCAAACTCTTGTAGAAGCATAGATTCTTAATAAAAAGCCGAGAAAAGGGTTCAAAATAACTTTAAATTTAACAAGAATTTAGGAGTGTATTTCATTCATGTTGCAAGATATATCGAGGGTGTATTTAAATTCAGGTTGTCAAGCATAGAGGTGTTTTTAAGGCTGTTAATAGTTTAAGCATGAAATAATTATTTGAGTTGAGTTTAGAGGTGTTTTTAAGGCTGTCAATTATTTAGGAATGAAACTAATAATTCACACCAAATTTAGAAATGTTTTCAATACTTTATCATCTACGTTCTAATCCAAGTCAAGATTGAAGATTCATTTCAATTTAATATTTGGGACTATTTTTTTTTTTTTGAAAGCGTCATTGATCATTTTCAAAGGGATCTTAAGAACTATGTTAATCTATCCTCAAAAGTGATCTATGTTACGTTTGACGGATAATTATAGCAATAATTGTCCAACTACTGTGATATACTAGACTTCACATGCCAAGGGTGAATCCATATTTAGATTATTTTGTTTAAAATAAGTATGATTTCGTTATATGCATATATTTTCGTTCGTTTATATAATTTGATCCAAAGCAATTGAAATTGCCTTAGATCTACTTCGTTCTATACTTAAGATTATTACTTGGTTTATGCTAGATACTTTAATTTTGTAAAACTAACATGCAATGAAACTTATATTCAGCCCTTTGATGACAAATAAGAGATGTAAGGATCCCACGAAATTGAGGACGCTATTAGAAACACAGATATTTTCTATTATAATTAATGTAAAATTCGTGTTATAAAATATGAGTTTTCCATCTCATTTCTATCGATTCAACTTTAGAAAAACGGATGGTTAAAACAAATTCTTATTGAAATACTAAGAATTAAGGTTTCTATTTATTTTTTTTAATGTGAAAATAAAACTTATTTTTTCTATTCTCACTGATTCAATCAAAATAACTGTGAAAGGCTGGAAGCTAACTGAACATTTTTCTGTGGTGAATTTCAATAAGACAATAGTGATTTTTTGAATAGTGGGAGTTTCATCAGGATTTTGATTTATTATCTATAAGAAAAGAAAAGGTATTGACATACTAGAACTTTTGAAGTGAAAACATGAAATTGAAATGATCAAAAGTTGTAGGAATTGGAATAGTAAATTGGAATCTATATTTATCCCCACATACTACCAAGTTACAACTATGATCTGCAGGAGTACTCTCTAATCCATGAAATTAATCTGGCTATAGTCATTACAAAAAAAATATATATATATATGTGTGATATATTTTCCTATTTCAAATGGCTACTATTATTTGGGTAGGGCTAGTGGTTTAGACATGGGAAAATGTTAGGTGAAAGTAATTATACAAAAAAAAAAAAAAGTCTAATGCATATTTGGTTGTTGTGGTACTCAACAGGAGCTATTATCGATGCACACATCAAGGATGTAACGTGAAGAAACAAGTACAAAGATTATCAAAGGATGAAGAAGTAGTAGTAACTACTTATGAAGGCATGCATTCACATCCAATTGACAAATCTACGGATAACTTTGAGCACATTTTGAGTCAAATGCAAATCTATAATTCCTTTTAAATATTTATTTTATCTTTCAATGCCTAAGGCTTATATCTTATCTCGATATATATTAGTTACATGTAAAATAATACTGCAGTGTGTACATGTATTTTAAACATATATAGACGCAGATAATTTTATTTTTTCACTTATTTTGAGAGTAATTTTCCTAGGTAGTTATCCATGTTTGGGAAATTACCTAGGAATATCACTTATGTTTGTTTTAGGACTACAATATCACCCAATTTTGCCTATTTTCCTCACATTATACTTGTCATAAAAAACGCGTTATCTCTCTCTTATTAGGATGTCATGTCACATTATATATTTATTTATTATTTAAAAGATATGCTTTAAACCTATTTAAACATTATGTTGCAATATGATTTTCTTTTTAAAATATTGTTTTCGATTTATGTTTTTTGGAAATGTTTTGTTTTTTAGATATATAAAGATAATTTTTTAAAATGAATGAAAAAAAGTACCCTATTTCTACAACTAACTACTAATGGATTGTTTTAACCATTTTTTTAAATAAGTTTTTTTAATTTTTTATGGATAATTATTATCTTTTACTATAAGTTTTTCAATTAATTTTTTTAATAATAATTATAGTTTTTCTACGGTGCACTTTTTCTTCTCCTATTTAGATAGATATTTCTACATTCCATTTTGTTGGAGCATTTCCTAAAATCACTGAAATGTGATAAATATAAATAGACATTACAGTTTTTTTCTATAAAATAATTCAATTTTTATTTTTTATTTTTTAACCTTAAAAATTGAAATTTGAAGCATTTAAAGATCTTTCATTTTTTTTCCATAATAGCCATTACTGATTTTATAAAAAAAAAAAAAACAAAGTTCAATTTCATTTCTTTTCCTTTAAAATGAAATTAGAAGCATTTAAAAATCTTCCATTTTTTGCCGTTACAGTTTTTTTAACAAAAAAACTTTTATTTTTTTATTTAAAATAGCTATACTGAAATTCCTATTTTTTTAATTGTATTTTTAGATCATATTCAAAATGTTTTTTGAAAAATTAGAATTCTTGAATATTTGTGATGCTGACATGTGACACTTTTTACTTCTCCTATTATATATAGATAGATTTTTTTTAAAAAAAATAGACAAACTCACATATTATACCCAGTAAAAAAAATTACATTAAGAACTGTAGTATGAGCTCCTCCGATTTTTCAAGAAAGTATGTGGGTTCCTCTGATTCTTTTAAAGAATTTGAAAAATATTAACAATAAATTAAAAAATGTGACATGACACCCTAGTAGGAGAGAAATAATTATTATTTAAAAAATTAATTGAAAAACTTATAAAAAGATAATAATTATCATTAAATAATTAAAAAAAGTAATAGTCCATTAGTAGTTAGTTGTAGAAATAAGGTACTTTCTTTTCATTTATTTTTAAAATTTATCTTTATATACCTAAAAATAAAACATTTCCAAAAAACGTAAATAGAAAATAATATTTTAAAAAGAAAATATATTGCAACATGACGTTTAAATAGGTTTAAAGGATATTTTTTAATAATAAATAAATAAATAATGTGACATGACATCCTAATAGGAGAGAGATAATGTATTTATTGTGTCAAGTATAATTTGAGAAAAATAGGTAAAGTTGAGTGATATTGTAGTCCTAAAACACACATAAGTGATATTCCTAGATAATCTCTCTAACATGGGTGACTATCTAGGAAAATTACTCCTTATTTTGATTATATTAGAAAGATTATTTTCAAGCGATGAAAGAAAATAAAGCGTAGTAAATTTAATATCTATTGAATGAGAAATAATACATTTTTTTAATCAATTAGCTAAAATATATTTTCTAATAGCAATTTTGTTTCATTTCTATTGCCCATTCAATAAGGTGTTACCCTTCTAATATTTCTATTTATATTTTCTTGTTTAGTCCATTTAATATATAATGCTCTGCCTCAATGTGTCACAAAAACTTAAAACAACAAATACTAGATTATAAATCAGTACCAAAGAACTCATAAAAAAATGAGAGGTAATATATTAGTAGAACGAAAATCAAAATCAACAAAAATAATATTTTCAGGATTAAAAAAATGGAAATACAATGATAATAATTAAGAAAAAGAAAAATGATCATTGCTCCTCTTTTAATTTATTTTAGTTAACATAACAAGAACCCTAGTATCTACGGTACAACACTTTTCAATAAAATCAGTTCAAGACACATTATCAATTTCGCCAACACCATAAAATAATTTTAAATTGATTAAACACAACTTAATTGTATATATATTTTTTTGCTTATGAACAATAGTTTCTTGTTGAGTTTTCAAATTTACCAGTTGGCGTCACAGTTAACTTAAATATATATTCTATCATCATTGTCTTTATAGATTTCTTCATTGGGCGCTATAGGTAACCTAATGAAGGAGTAACTCCACATGTAGAACTTGTGTTTATTCTATTGCTCGTATTTTATAAAAATTTTGTCGCGGTCATGTGTCGGATCTAAAAAATATATAGATTTTAAAGGATAAAACACATGATGATATCTTTTAAAAGTTCGAGCAACATAGATATCATTATATAGAAAAGGTAACTATAGACATGTATTTACCAATATAAATAAAAATCCACATTATCATCAGATCTCGATGGAGTTTTCTCATTTACAGTTGCTACATACTTCATGATAACACTCAATTACACATTGAAAATTGCTGTGTAGGCGATCGTATGTAATATTTTTAGCTTAACTTAAGAGTTGGTATAACAAAATAAAGATGGCAGGAACATTAAAGAAGAAAAGGAACAAAACAACCGAGAGCTCTTCTTGAATAGAAAATATAGTTTTTGAATTACAAGAGAAAACAAAGCTTGTATATTCTCTGTATTTACTTACTCCTACTTCTAATATAACTCCTAACTTATAGTGTTTTTATTCACCCAAACAAGCTCCTAACTTACTCCTAAAGTTCCTGTAATGATCCAGATGGTCATTTTTGAAAATTTCAAATATTTATTTAACTAGAGTAAATTAATTAAAAGTTAATTATTAAATAGTTAATTTTAGTTAAAGATTAATGGATCAGGTTTTTAATTTATTTAATACCACTTGACTATATAAGAAAATAAATTATTAGGGTTGAGGATTTTTGGGTCATGACTTAAGAAAAGAAGAAGAGAATGGAAAACACTTGTGGAAAGGGAGCCGTCGTAGAAATCAAAACACGAGTTTCAGGTGATACAAATTTGCTATATGTTTTTCCTTTTAAATTATTATTATAATATGTAGGTAATTAAGGAATTTTGATCTTCAATCCCTGCCAATATTTTTTTAACAACTAATGGGCAAATATCATTTATGGGTCACTTGTTTGCAATTTTAGTGGATGAATTATGGAGTAAATATGACCAATGATAATCCAATCATTGGAAGATGGCATAGTATAGTGTAAATGCACAAATAACGTTCTACTATTAGTTCAAGTTTAAGTATGGTTCTGTAAGTTTAAGTATCATTCCGCAAGTGGTTTCGATTTCATACCTTTTTTATATAATAACCATATAATTCATGTTTTTCTATATTGAAATAGGTAATTAAATATTAGGGGTATAATCTTATATAAATACCATTAGTTTTATGATATTGGAAAAGAATTGGGACATAACTTAAGCTTGAAACTTAGGAACTTGATTATAGATTGGGTGATCTTTTTAGTCTAGGCTTAACCTATAG